>NC_142878.1:91475151-91626666 GCF_051225735.1 Oryctolagus cuniculus | reverse complement strand
TGGGTCTTCCGTCTCGGCTCCCTTACGGTGGTCCAGACAGTTCCGTCTTCCCTGGCCTCGTGCGTGAGGATGCATGGAGCTTGCAGCAGCCTCCACCTGGCCCCAGTCGCGTGCCACCAGTGCCTTTGTTTCCCTACAGCAGATCCTGTTGCAGCCCCAGCGTCCTGGCTGTTCCCCGCCAGGGCTCAGAGTCTTTGCCGTGGCCATTCCTTCTGCCTCCAGGCTCTTCCCAGATGTTTGCTTGTCTTAGAGTTCCCTGGTGACCGTGCACCGTGGCTAGGCCTGCCCTGGGCACCCTTTCAGATGTGAGGTTGCTTGGTAGCGTTGCTTTTCTCTCTTATTTTTCCTTTGTGTCATTAATATGCATTGTAGGCAGAGGTATAGATGTATGTGTTTATTGGTCTAGCGTCAGGGCAGGTGTCTAGTTCTTACTGTCTCCAGTGCCATGCCCAGCATAGAATAGATACTCTGTAAAGATTGTTAAGTGAGACAGTTGGGCCCACCCCCTACGCAAGCCACGCTTCTTTAAGAAGAAGGAACAGACTCTCCGCGTCTGGAGAGCCGCAGTGTGCCAAGGCTCACCCCTCTGCAGGGCTTCATTGTGCAACATCATTAATTCAGTTAATATGCATTCGGCGCTCTGTGCGCAGGGCCCTCTGCCGACAGTCACTGCGCAGCCCCAGAGTGGTGGGCCTGCAGGAGAGGAGCACACGGGTTTTCAGAGCAGCCCTTTCTCTTGGTGGGGCAGCTGGCACAGTCTGAAGACCCTCTTCTAGAGGGACCAGCACTTGTTAAGCTGCTGCATGCAACACAAGCATCCGTGTCGGAGTGCTGTTCAAGTCCTGGCTCCTTTGCTTCCCATCCAGCTCTGGGCTCCTGCTCCTGGGAAGGCAGTGAGAGAGGGTCCAAGAACTTGGGTCCCTACCACCCACATGGGGGACCTGGAAGGAGTCCCAAGCTCCTGGTTTGGGCCTGGACCAGCCCTGGCTGTTGCAGCCATTTGGGAATGAACCGCAGCGATTGGAAGATCTCTCTTGCCTCTCCCTGTCTCTCCCACGCTGTCACTCTTGTCTTTTAAGTAAGTAAACAAGTAAATCCCTTTAAAAAAAGTAATGAAGCTGTCTTTTGGAGAGAGTGTTTAGCCCAGTGGTTAAGACGCACGGGTCCCATCAGAGCACTTAGGTTTGATTCCTGGCTCTGGCTCCTGACTCCAGTGTCCCAGCTAGCACAGATGCTGGCAGGCGGCAGTGCTGCTGGGTTCCTGCTCCCCTCGTGGGAGGCCTGGATTGCCTCCCTGGCTCCTGGCCCCAGCCCCAGCCCTGGCACGTGCTGGTGCTTCAGGAATGAACCAGCAGATGGGAACTGTCTGCCAGTGTGTCTCTCTCCCTCTCAAATAAAGATAAAGACCTCTGTTGTATAAGCTGCCTCTTGGTCATTCCTGCACACAGATCACAGTTCTTGAAGCCCGCAGAGCAGTGCAGAACATGAGTTCATCCCACTTGCTTCTGTCAACACAGCTGGTGTGAGCTTTGTTTATTTAAAAGGCAGAGAGAGGTCTTCTATCTGTTGATTCACTCCCCAAATGCCTGCAACAGCGAGATCTGGCCCAGGCCAAACCCAGGAGCATGGAACTCAATCCGGGTTTCCCACATGGGTGGCAGGACACCTGCTGCTTCCCAAGGTGCACTTGCACAGGAAGCTAGATGGGAAGTGGAGGAGGGCCTTGCTCTGATGTGGGATGCGGGTGTCCCAAGCAGCGGCTTAACCACCGGGTCACATGCTTGTCCCTGTTCTTTGGTTTGTTTCTGTGTTTTAGTATTTTAAGAAGAAAGCAGCCGGGGCTGGCACTGTGGCACAGTGGGTTAAGCAGCCATCTGCAGTGCTGGTGTCCCACGTGGGCACCGGTTCGAGTCCTGGTTGCTCCACTTCCGATCCAGCTCCCTGCTAATGCACCTGGGAAAGATGGCCCAAGTGCCTGGGGCCCCTGCATCCACGTGGGAGACCCAAAGAAAGCTCCTGGCTCCTGGCTTTGGCCTGGCCCAGCCCTGGCCGTTGTGGCCATTTGGGGAGTAAACCAGCGGATGGATGGAAGATCTCTCTAATCTCTCCCTCCCTGTTGTAACTCTTGACTTTCTTTCTTTCTTTTTTTAATTTATTTATTTGAAAGTCAGAGCTACACACAGAGAGAGGCAGAGAGAGAGAGGTCTTCCGTCCGATGATTCACTCCCCAATTAGCTGCCACAGCTGAAACTGCACGGATCCGAAGCCAAGAACCAGGAGCTTCTTCCGGGTCTCCCACATGGGTGCGGGGGCCCAAGGACTTGGGCCATCCTCCACGGCTTTCCCAGGCCACAGCAGCGAGCTGGATGGGAAGTGGAGCAGCCGGGACTGGAACCAGTGCTTATACAGGATCCTGGCACTGCAGTCGGAAGCTTTACCCACTACACCACAGCACCAGCCCCTCTGACTTTCAAGTAAATCAAATAAATCTTTAAGATTAAAACAGCTGTACACTATGTTTCATTTAAAAAAAAAAAAAGGAGCTGTAAATACGAGAGCAGTTTTTAAAGTTCATAGAAAATGGAATCAACAGATAAACTTACTTCAGTACAAAGTATTTTGAAATCCATACATGAGGAGTCTTCACAAAGCCCAGGGAAGATACACAGTATGAAAAAACTATGGGCCGGCGCCGCGGCTCACTAGGCTAATCCTCCGCCTTGCGGTGCCGGCACACCGGGTTCTAGTCCTGGTCAGGGTGCGGATTCTGTCCCGGTTGCCCCTCTTCCAGGCCAGCTCTCTGCTGTGGCCAGGGAGTGCAGTGGAGGATGGCCCATGTGCTTGGGCCCTGCACCCCATGGGAGACCGGGAAAAGTACCTGGCTCCTGCCTTCGGATTAGCGCGGTGCGCTGGCCGCAGCAGCCATTGGAGGGTGAACCAACGGCAAAGGAAGACCTTTCTCTCTGTCTCTCTCTCTCACTGTCCACTCTGCCTGTCAAAAAACAAACAAAAAAAAAAAAAAAGGAAAGAAAAAAAGAAAAAAAAACTATGTATTTCGCTTGCATCAAAATACACTTAGTGTGTTCATTCCATTTTTCCGTGAAGCTTTCAGAGTCCCCTCATACAGGGACTCTGTCACCAAAACCCAGAGGAGGAGGCTGGGACTGTGGACGCCAAGCCAGAGCTCCCAGGCCTGGGACTGACCCCTTTGTTTCTCTTTAAGCACCCGTCAGTTTCTCAGCTCCCCTCCTCCATGGCCCACACCCCCCACTGCTCCCTCGTTCTCCCTCCCATCACTTTCACTTATCCCCTTTCCGATCAGTAGAATAGGGAAGCAACGTGGTGCACATTAGCAGGGAGCTGGATGGGAAATAGAGCAGCCAGGACTCGAACCAGTGCTCAGATGGGATGCTGGCATCTCAGGCGGTAGCTTTACCAGCTGTGCCACAGCGCCAGCCCCCGGTTCCCCCAATCCTTGCACTTCCATTGGCCAATACGTTTACCACAAACTTTTGGAAGCTGTGCCCTTATCACTCACCTAGGGGAGAAAGTTGCGAGGTTAAGCCGCCTCTTAGGTGTAACCCTTGGCCAGTTTGGGTCTCGGAGAGAAAAGCGGTGTTTGTTTCTGCCCGTATCAGCCATTTGCCCTTAGCAGCCAGACGCCAGGGCTTCAGGGCCGGGCTGGGCTTGCTCTGCTTCGGTCACTTCCCAGGCCACTGTGATTGAGTGGGGGTGGCAGACAGGGGGCCAGGCCGTCCTGGGACCCTCTAGCCACCCGTGTGGCTTGTGCACTGCAGCCCCCTTGGGACGGATGTGGCGTGGGGTGTGGGGGGCCTGCATTTTCCTGCTTGCATTGGGCCGAGTCACTGGGTGGGCCTCTTACGCAGTTTCACCAATGGCTTTGGTTCTTTGGAGCATTGTTTACAAACACCTGGGATTCCGAGCACCCCCCCCCCCCTTCTCCCAGGATGATTGGTGTGATGTCTTTGTGGGTAGGTGGTCCTGGGGGCTGGGAGCAGAGGTGCAGGCAATTCTTCCCCTGGCTGGGGGTGGGGGTGGGTGGTGGCAGGCCAAGTCCACAGCCAGCCCCAAGGAGGTGGTCCCGACCTGGCCAGGCTGAACTCCCCCAGGGCAATATCAGGAGCCAAAATTCACTCTGGGAGCTGGGCCCTTGCAGAGTCACTTCAGCCACACACCCTCTCCTTCCTCTAGCCTGGGGGCCCACTCTGGCTCCGGGCACCCCAGGGAACACGGATTCCTCAGGCTGCGGCCAGGAAAGATCCACCATTCCACAGCTCTCAGGGGGACCCTGGGAGGGGAAGCAGAGGTGGAGTCCCAGGCGTCACCAGGGAAGCTGGTGGAGGGGTGAGGTAGGGAACACGCTGCCTGGGTGTTGGCTCAGGGATTCCACTGGGGAATTCTGCAGGGGTGGGGAGTGTGGGGGGACTTCCTCCGCTGGATTTGTGCTTGATCCACGTGGCTGTTGAGGGCCTTGGTCAGGAGAATGAGGGACAGGGTGAGGTGTGGTCAAAGCGGCGTTTCGGGGGGCTGAGCTCAGGATGCACCCCCTTCCCTCTCAGCCTTGCTCCTGGATCCCTCGCGGTTTTCCCGTGGTGTGGGCACGGTGCCGTGGCTCTGTGGGGAGTTCAGCAGCGGTGGCCGTGGGGTTTACTGGGTTCCACGGAATCGTTGAGCTGGGAACAGGATGCCTGAGTCGGACCACGAAAGCCACCCCGTAGATAACAGCTATTGGGTGGGACGGCCGCCAGGCTCCCACGTTTGGAACCCGTTGCCCCCCGGCCCCTGCCTCCCTGAGCCCCTTGTGCTCCTTTGGTTGACTTTCCCGCCTTGCTCATCACCCAGGAGACCCGCCCGTGTCCCAGATTTCCTCCCTGCATCCCTCCACACTGAGTGCTGGCTCCCTGACCCTTGAGGTCGCCCACCTCCTTTGGGAAACAGATGGAGTTTGGATGTGGGGTGGAAGCGTCGGGACTGGAGGGGTCTCCTCTGTGTCCTCAGGCCCTGCTCTCCAGTATACGGATGAGAGGAGCACAGAAGCCCACAGAACGGCGGGGGCCTGCCGGGCAGGTGGCCCCTGCTCCGTGCCTGGGCCCACCTCTCCCCCTGGTCACCATTCAGACACCGCCTGCTCTCACAAGTGCACCCACCGAATGCTGCCTCTTCCACTATTCCAGGCAGGAAGGGAGCAACCACTTGATTTTTCTCTTGATTCTGTCGCCTGCCAATTCCAACACCCTCATCTCCCCCACCCCCAGCAAGACCCCTCCTCCTCTGCAGACCATCTAACAACCCCTGAATCAGGTAGGACAGGTAGGGCCTGGGCAGTCAGGGAAGGCCTCCTACAGGAGGTGGGCCTGACAGGTCCTGAAAGTGGAGTAGCAGAATCTAGACCAGCTGGAATGAGGCTTAAGGTGGAGAAAGCAAAGGCACGACCTCGGGGAGGGGCCGGAGTCACGGGGCTCGCCAGTAACCAGCTGCTGGGCACTGCCCACAGTCAGCCCCTGGCTGGAGGGATCTCTGGTGGAACCAGCTCCTCTGCTTTGGCTAAGTCCTCCCCACACCCCCTGGAGGAGAGGGGAAGCCAGTTCCAGGCGGCTAGGAGCAAGCCACAGGGTTTATGTTAATGCAGGCCTGGGACAGCTCATTCCACCCTGCGCCTGGGGGCCTTAAGATAAAAAGGATGGTGCCTCCAGCTTCCCTTGGCTGCGTGCCCTGCGCTTGCCCTCAGAGCTCTGGGGTGGGAAACACACACAAAATACCGGAGAGGCTGGGCCCCACCCCTTCATCGGCAGGTGCCTTAGCTGCCATTGAGGCTGTTCACAGAGACGGGATCTGTTCATTCCTCGGTCTCCCACTGGGGTGCGGGTACAGATCCTGGGTGGCGACATGTGGTGTCACCAAAAAGTCACCCAGCTCAGGCTCCCCAGCTCTCTGGATCTTGCTTCCCCCCGGGAAAGAGGCCAAACTAGACGAGCATTTTGCAAGCCAGGGATCACGTGTGACAAAGCCATCATGAAGCTGTGTCTCAGGCGCGTCTGCCCGAGCGCGCGCACAGGTGCGCACTGAGCCGGGGGTGGAGCTGCCTCTTGCAGTGGGGTTGCTGTGGTCAGAACACCACTGGCCTGCTGCTCCCCGGGACCGTCAGAGCTTTACGAATGTCTTAACTTTTCTCCCAGGAGCCTGGCCGGGGTTCTGCCGACAGCGGCTGCGGAGCAGAACCGTAGATTTTATAAGCAACAAAATCACAAGCATCTGTCTCTCACCCCTGTCAAAAACCGTGTCTCTAACAGTTTGGCCTTCGAGCTAGAAATGGAATTTGCAACAGGGGATGGCCCATTTACAAGCTGACCTATTTAGAGACCACGCGCACCAAAAAGCACCAGGTCAATTGGATTTGAGTCTCCTCTTCTGTGCAAAGACTGGGACGCGAACACTAAATCGGGCAGGGGCTGACAGGGTGGAAAACAAAGCTGCACATATTTATTGGATTCCTGCTCAGTGAAGGAAAAGAAAATCAAGGCTCAAGGTTCATGTGAGAAAGCCAAATGAGGCGCAGGAGTAAAAAGCAAGCGGGGCGTGTTCCGGGCGGAGCGGCTGGATTCTCCAACAGGTGTCACGGCGGCAGAGGCCTGGGAGCCTCGGGCTGACTTGTCCCCATTCTTGGGCCTTGCACAGCAGCCAGGGGGCTGTGGGTGACGGGGAAGGCGAGTGGCTTTTTCCGAGCTGAGGGTGCTCTGGGTGCCCTGTGGTGTTTTGTCCCCCGTTGGGTGCTGTGCGCTTGCGGTCGTTAGAGGAAGTGAAAGCTGGACGAGGTGGGATGGCCCAGAGATAGGAAGTCCGGATGCGAGCCAGCTCTGCCTGACTCCGGAGCCTACCTTCTGTCCACCTCTCCCCACCGCCGGGAAAACAAAGCATGCCTTTTCCTACAAGCTTCCTTCCCTTCTCTCCGGGCCTGTTTGTTCCATCGAGGTGCGTGCGCCGCGCGGTGCATGCCTGGTTTCACACGCTGCAGTCACCACCTTGCAATTCCTCACCATTCTGGAGAAGGGCGCCCCCACCACCACTGCTGACCTGGACCCTGAGTGGTGTGGCTGCTCCTGGCCCCGCTGCATCCCTCTTGTCTGCCTTGAGTGTGCCTGTCCCGTCTCGCAGAGGCATTGGAAGCGCATACTGTGTCCTGGCCTCCATCCCGCTGCCTGGCACACTGGACTGCGGTTGTATACCGCCTGCCTGTCCCCTCCCCCGGCTCGCCATGGTCTCCGCATGCCCTCAGCCAGCAGTGAGTGTGTGGACAGGGCTGCAGACCAGGTCAGGAGGAGTGCGCCCAGCTGGCCTGCCTCCCAGGGCCCCGGTGTCTCCCAGGGCACAGCATCGTGCTGCTGGTGCTGGTGGTGTGGTGGGGATTGTAGCTTGTTAAAGGTAAGGCGCCCTCAGCATTGGCTCTGCTGGTTATGCTCCAGTTTCATGGTGGTCGGAGTCCCTGCCGCCTTGGGTCCCCACCTGGCACGGGGGCCGGGACGGTGGCCGGGCAGTTGCTACGGCGTGTGCTCCCACTAGGCTGATTACGGGGAAGGACAGCCGCTGACCTCCAGGAGGATCAGATGCTTAATACACGATTAAACGATTCACGCAGCAGCTGCCCGCTGCCCCAGGATGCGCGGGCTGGGCTTGCGGGAGGGGGACTTGAGCCAGATTTGTGGGGAAAAGAGGTGGCGGGGGTGGGGGGAGCCCTGAGATTGGAGGAGGGTGGGGCAACCTGGGGGGAAGGGGAGGCCTCGCAAGTGGTGTTTCGGAGCCTGAATGGTTGTGGGGCAGTGGGAGGGGCCAGGACCCTTTTCCAGACTGGCATTGGCACCGCGTGGGTTTCGCAGATACTCGCGGTGCCCTTGGCGGCAGAGGCAGAAGCACTTGCCTGGGGATAGAGCCGAGGTCGGGCAGCCAGTTGGATCTTTGGCTTCCAGGTTGAGACCTGTCCCCGTAGCCCAGGCTAACCACGTCCGTCCCCAGGGTCACAGAGACCTCCTTTGGAGGCAAAAGCAGTCTGAGGTGGCTGCGGCAGGGATGCAGTAGGGGAGTGGAGAGGCGAGCTCCAGTGTGGTGCATGTGTGCTGCTCATGGGCGCTTCAGCTCTCGCTGGGGAGGACTGAGGACAGACCCTTGGCCCCAGGGACATGTTTTTTCAGGACATGCCAGAGCATTTTGACTTCTGGGGAACCTTCTGGGGCTCCCCGCCGATAGCTCCTGGGTGTTGAAACCTGAGGGATGTAGCACTGGGCCGGTGTGGGTTTGTCTCAGGGATTCGCAAGCTCCTGATGCAGGCGGAGGAATTCCATTCGTTGCACTTGAGGGTAACCACATTCGGGTATTTTTAAATGGCCGGTGGAACTGGGAGCGAGCCGAATCCCAAAGTACAAATTTTCGGTTTAATTTTAACTTTGCACTTCGCTCACACCCAGGACTTGGCTTTAGTTTTTCCTGTGTTGTTTTCTTTTTTAAGCAGAACACCCCCTGGAAGTAAAAGAGATGGTTCTTCACGTGGAAGGGTTACAGTGGAAGCGGGGAGCCCAGGGCTGGGTCGGAGGCAGTGTGAGGTCCACTGTGACGCCGCCATTGTGGCTTTGTCCTGGTTTCTGACACTTGGCAGGCAGCCCACCTGCACCTGCCGCCGCGCCCCTCCCGCTCTGTGACACGGGCAAGAGGCAGACTGGGTGCTCTCTGCGGCCTCAGACTCTCAGCCCGGCCCCTTCCTCTGCTTTCAAATCCCATTCTGAACTGAGCCACCCCCCTGCCCAGAAGGAAACCCGGAAGCAGTGGGGATTCCACAGACCCCGCTGCCTGGACCCTTAGCAGGGAGTGGAGGCAGCCCCTGGCTTTTCCTCCAGCGCCGTCTGAGCCAGGGCTGGGTTAGGGCCTGTGCTGTGGTTACGGAGGAAGTGTAACCAGGGTGGGGACCTGGAAGTGGCACCATCCAGGCTTAGTGGAGCAGTCAGAGGGCGGCAGTGGGGCAGTGGGGGCCAAGAGGTCTTGTAGCGGGGAGCGTCCAGGAGAGCAGGTGCCCTATCTGTTCAAGGACATCAGAGAAGCCCTCCGGGGCCCTCCTCAGCTGGTGGCTGACACTGACCACACCGGCACCCTGCTCTAGCCGTGTCCTGGCATGCTAGGGTAAGCGGTGCTGGTGAGGCTGAGTTGGAGAGAGTGTCCTGTGACTACTCCATGGAGTGATTGAATGAGACCGTGTGTGTGTGTGTGTGTGTGTGTGGAGCATTTCAAGTAGGCCTGATGATCTAATGATCATTTTTAGTAAAGACATTAGCAGTGGTGGCTTGTACACAGGCCCTCCAGAGGAGTGACCACCAGCCTGGGTGGGTGCCAGGAGCCAGGGACTGACCGGGAAGTCCCAGGCAGGCTGCAGGCAGGGGTGGCAGGCAGCGCTGTGCCTCTGCAGGGAGAGCTGTCCCCCCTCCCCCGCGCATCCTCAGCCTCCTCTCCTTGGCTGATGGCAGTAAGGGGAGAAGCCCTTGACCTCTAGGAGAACCATTTGCGCAGTGTTCCAGGGTGGCCTGCGCATCTTTGTCTTTCTGTAGTGGAGATTCGGGAATTCCCAGGGAAGCCAGTTACTAAAGCAGACTGTGTTTACTGCAGAAACAGAGGGTGGGTCCCCTCCCCCAGTGGGCACTGCCCCTCTCTTTGCTGCGTCCCCTAAAGCCTGGCTTCCTGGTTCTGCAGGGCTCTCCTGCCCTGGGGAGAAGGCCTCCCAGCATCTTTTCCCAGGCACTCTTGCCGGTGACCTTGAGAAGGTGGCTCAACCTAGACATCTGGGCTCCCCTGGGAAGTGGGCTTCCCCTCCCAGATGTAACAGGAAGGTGGGCGTGGTGGCCAGGCCTGGGCTGAGGGCTTGTTGGCTTTGGGAGGGAGCTGCTGTCCCGGGCAGAGCAGTAGTCGTCCATCCACCAGGGAAGGACGGAGTCAGGACAGCTGCAGGGCCCCTCAGGGCTCCAGAGCAGACCTGGCCCCAGCTCCTCCGCCTGGGCTTGGGCAGTTGTGGCCTGGGGGGACACTGTTCTCATCTCTTCAGCCCAGTGGCATAGGGAGGGGGCAAGGCGGGCCCACTCAGAGGGGCAGGGGCAGCCCTGGACAAGGCCCATCTGATTATCCGGGAGGAGAGAAGGCTGCTTGGCGCTTGCCGTGGAGGACGTGCCTGTACGCCGTGAACCGTCCTGAGCGCTCAGGCCTCGCACCTGGAGGCAGGCTGCATGGTGGTCAGGTTGGGGTACCGTGTCCCGGCAGGGCCGAGCACCAGGCGCAGCCAGGAGCAGTCACTGTTAACCTGGCCCAACACCCCCACCACCCCCGAGAGGCCGGGTTTCCCAAGCAGCCGACTGGGTGTGTAACTGAGCCGGCTGTAGGCGCCCAGGCGCCCTGCTGACCCGACCCCCAGGGTCACTTCGGGCTGGAGACCTGGTGCTCCTCCCCCGCGGTCACCCTCCTCTCTCAAGCCTGCGATTTCACCTGCAGCCAGGTCTGCCTTTAGCCACCTCCGGGGAGTGTTGGTTCTTCTACCTCCTTAGAGATAAAGGATTAGGACCCAGACTCGGGATAGAGTTGGGGAAGGAACAGCCGGGGCCGCAGAGGCGCCTCCGAAGGCAGACTGGGGGGTTTTGCCAGCCTCGCCGTTTTGATGCGGCCCCGCCAGGCGTGTGGGTTTCCTCTCTGCACACCTGACGTAATTAAAATGAGTGAAACTAGAAGCTCCGTGGCTCCGTGGCCACACACGGCAGGCACAGCACAGAACCTTCCCATCCTCGAGGAGTTCTCTTGGATGGCGCTGGTCTACAGGCAGGAGGGTCCCATGGGGCTGGCCAGGAAGGTGACTGTGGTGACGAAAGCCAGGTGGGGGTGGGGCCAGCCTCTCCCTGCTGGCAGGAGTGGGCACGAGCACACGGCAGACACATGGAGGTGAGAGGAAGGTGGGAGCTGAGGGTAGGAAGCAGGCAGCTGGCCTCCTGGCTGGGGGGAGGTGGGTGGGGGTGGGAAGTGGTCAGGCTGGGGTTGGGGAGTGCAGCACAGCCTAGGGTTCCCCTTAACCATGTGGCTGGAGCTGGTGGGGAGCTGGGGACTGACTGCAGGGTTTGGAATGAGACCATCGGCCACCTCGCCAAAGGCGGCAGGGCCCGGCGTGTTAGTCCCCTGTGAGGCTTCGGTCACCCTGTTCCCGCTCTGCCCACCCCAGGGCTCCCCTTGCCTTAATGTTACCAAAGGCAGAAAAGCCAGGGTGGGCGAAGGCAAACAGGGCCGTGATGGGGAAGAGGCTGGGGCGGCAGGGGGCGTCCTCGTGCCGTGATGGTGCCCCCCACCCCCCCAGTACCCTTCCCCCACGCCCACCGGCGCTTGCCTTCCAGGTGAAAGAGCTTGTGCTGGACAACTGCCGGTCGAATGAAGGCAAAATCGAGGGCCTGACAGATGAGTTTGAAGAACTGGAATTCTTAAGTACAATCAACGTCGGCCTCGTGTCAGTTGCAAACTTACCAAAGTTAAACAAACTCAAGAAGGTGAGTGGTGGCGCGTGGCAAGCCAGGCGGGCGGCGGGAGGAGGGGGCCGCCGCTTTGCCTGTAGGGTGCGGGACAGAAGGGGGGCCCCCCCGCGAGCCCTCACGTGAAAGCCGCTTCTGCTTTGTCTCTCTCTGCCTCGTTCAGCTCGAACTAAGCGATAACAGAATCTCAGGGGGCCTGGACGTGTTGGCAGAAAAGTGTCCGAACCTTACGCATCTAAATTTAAGCGGCAACAAAATTAAAGACCTCAGCACGATAGAGCCCCTGGTAAGTCATCGGGGGGGGGGGGGGGGGGCGGCGGGGAGGCGTTGGCCCGGTGACTCTGGAATGTTCTTCCTTCCACTGAATCCCTGTGACTCTGGCGACGGGCCACGAGGTGGAATCGGAGCTTTGGTTGCTGCTTTGTCTGCAGAGTAACCAAGGCCCGGAGGGCTGTGCCGAGGTGGCATGGCCGGACCGTGAGCGTGACCTTGCTTCCCAGTCCTGTGCTTCTTCCCCTCGTAGTTTCTGCTCAGCTCTGGAAACCTGAGCTCTCATTCCCTCGGCCCCGGGCATGGCCTGTTGCCCTGATTGGGAAGGAGGAAGAGCCGTGCAGGAATTCAGCTCACTGGGGAGGGGGACCCCTGTGTGCATCTCGGGTCTCTGGCCTGAGGCTGGCAACTGTGAGCGGCGTGAGATGGGGCAGTGCTGACCAAGAACCCGGGGTGGACGTGTTCTGCAGGCTGCCCAGTGCCTGCGAGGTGGTGGTGGTGGCAGCCAGGCCTGGAGCCGGCTCCGTTATCCACGCCAGTCGGCTGCTTGGGAAACCTGGTCTCTCGGGAGTGGTGGGGGTGCCTAGAACCTGGCTTGCCATGGAAGTCCTTCTGAGCTCTCTCTCTCGGTGATCTCGGAGGAGAAGCAGGAGGTTTTGTCATCTGCTGGGAAGTTTTTGATCTCGTCATTTCATTAGAAGAAGAGGAGACCTTGAAGTTCTGTGTTGTGTGTTTGGGGGCTGGGACAGGGGATGGGTAGATAAAAGCCTTGTAAAACGCTGCTTTGCTCACCGCTAGAGATCTGTCTGTCCCTCCCCAGTAGCTGCCCCGCCCTGGGGCTCAGTGTGATGTGCTGCGCTGACCTCAAGGGGGCTGGGAGATGTTCTGGGTGGCGGGTGTGGGGCTCCCCCGCACAGACCACAGCCCAGACCTCCCCACGGCCCTTCATCCCTGCTGATAACCACCTAGGCCTCAAGCCTGAGGTGTGAGAGGGCCCACTACCGGCACACGGGACAGCGGCTCCCTGCCCAGCGGGGGCCACCGCCAGCACAGGGACTCAGCCTGGGATGGGCTGAGTGAGGCAGAAGTCAGAGAAGAGGCAGCCCTGGTGCTTGTGGCCCTGTGGCCCCACCCCGGAGGGGATGGGGGGCTTTGCTTCCTCATGTGCATCAGCTGCCACCCACGTGGCGCCCGTGTTGCCGGCAGGGAGAGCATAGGGCTGAGCCAGGCTAAGCCCCGGTTCTGTATTCTGTTCCCACATCTTCAGAACATGTTGTACACAGTTGTACAGGGTGGAAGGACACCAAGCTTCATCCACAAGGTGCCGTGTTCCCTGCCCACACCGTGGTCGCTAGGAGACACAGAAGGAGTGCGTGTATTAGCTCCGGTACCTGTTCTTCCCCCTCTGCCTCTGTAGTCCCAGGGCATGCAGCAGATTTCCTGGCTGGGGCTCCAAGATTGCCCCAGCGTCACGTCCAGCTAGTCACTCTTCAGGCAAAACCTGCGCTTGCAAAATTAAAGTGTGACCAGTAGTTTCGGCTTTACGCATTCTCAAGTCCAACTCCCCAATTTCCAGATGAACAAACTGAGGTCCACAAATCAGGGCTGAGGAGCCTGGGTGAAGGCCATGGCCCAGCCGAGTCTGACCTGGGTTTCCTTGCCACCTGTGAGCCTCGGGCTGCCCCTCCTGGCCTGGCATCCCCACCTGTTTGCCCCCTGCCCCCCACCCCCCCCCCCGTCCCACCTCCTTCAAATAGCTCACCGACGACTCCATTTTGCCACCTGCAGAAAAAGTTAGAAAACCTCAAGAGCTTAGACCTTTTCAACTGCGAGGTGACCAACCTGAACGACTACCGGGAAAACGTGTTCGAGCTCCTCCCGCAGCTCACGTACCTCGACGGCTACGACCGGGACGACAAGGAGGCCTCTGACTCGGATGCCGAGGGCTACGTGGAGGGCCTGGACGATGACGAGGAGGAGGAGGACGAGGAGGAGGATGAGGACGGTGAGTGGTGGAGAGGGAAGCCCGGAGCTGCAGGGTCCTCCTTGCTTTGCAGCACTGGGGCTGGGTGTGGGGAGCACCAGCTCCAGCTCCCACCTGCGGGGGCGTGGGGCTGTCAGCTGTCCTTGCCCAAGTCCCTAGTCTGGCTCAGAGAGGCACTGCAGAACCCGCAGCTGCAGTCACTCCCTGGAAACCGGCTCACTGCATCACTTCCATTTCTGTCCCTTTAGCAAAGCATGCAGGGAAGATGGTCCTCTGTGTCTCTCTGCAGTACACCCCCGGCCTTTGGCAACCCCTCAGGGTGGGGGTCCCAGGGGTTGGCCCTGGGTAGGGTGCAGCCCGGTCCCTTTTAGGCATGCCTTCATGGAGAGGAGGTCCAGAGTTGGAGGGGCTGGGGGCCCCCTGGTGGCTGCAGCCCACAGGATGGGAACTGGCACTTGGGCTCGCGGGGATGGGAGGGGCTGCAGGGCTCCCTGGCAGCACTGCCAGCAGGCAGAAGCTTCTGGAAGGGGAAGAAGGCAAAGAGGACAAGCCTCCCACTGCCGGCAGCTCCCCTGCAGGTGCCGAGCATTGAGCCGCTTGGCCCATTGTTCAGACACAAGGTTGGGGTACCCCTGTTAGATGGGGGTGTTTTGAAGAGTCTCAGGAGCCCTCTTTGCCATGGGGGGCATCTTGGGATGGGGCAGAAGGGCCCTGAGAGGGGCGGGGTACTTTGTGAGCCAGTATCAGGTCCCGCTCCGTGGTGACTCCGTGTGTGCCCTTGACCGGGTGCAGCGTGCCTCGGATTTCTTGCAGTTAGGGCGAGGAACGGGCCGGGCAGCTGTTGGTCTGAGCTGCTGACTCTGCTGTGGCCTCAGCCTCCATGAGGCTCCTGCAGCATCGGGAACCTTGGGAGCACGGCCCGTGTTCCAGATGCCATGGGCTGGAGCCATCATCCCGGCTCTGCTTCCTCAACAGTTAGAGCACTGGGCCTTTGGGCTTGGGGGGTGGGGGTGGGGGTCACGGGGCCCCCTGCACTGCAGGCCCCCAGCCCAGGGTGAGGGGCAGCCGGCTTACTGCCAGTTCTGTTTGTGTGCCCCGTTTCGCTCGCACAGAGGAGTTGTTTGACGAAGACGCTCAGGTAGTGGAAGACGAGGAGGACGAGGAGGAGGAGGAGGAGGGTGAAGAGGAGGACGTGAGTGCAGAGGAGGAGGTGAGGAGGCAGGGCGCGGCGCCCTCGCTGGGGCAGGGGGAGGACGCTGAGATTTGCTGGGCTGGTTTGGAGGGGGTTGGCTTGGGGGTGGGGCAGAGGATGTTGCAGGCAGGGTCTCATCTCCTGGGGGGGGGGGGTCTGGCAGAGTCCCCGCCCCCCTTTTTCGCCTTCCTGTGTTAATTAAGATGCAAGGAGCACCCAGACCCCCCTGTGCTGGGGAAAGCAGAGACTCCTCAAACTAGCAAGCAGCAGAGGACCCAGCCCAAGTGAGAGGGGCGCCCTCCCCTGTGAGACCGTGCCTGGAGGCGTGGCCGGTACCCACAGGCTCAGGGAGGTAGCAGAGCGCAGGGGGTGCTCCCTGCCCCACCGCCAACAAGCAGTGTGTCCCTGGAGCTGCCACGTGGCCTTTCTGAGCCTGTCCCTCCATCACAAAGAAGGGAGCCTGATGAGGAGCTGTGAATAGGCTGCTCAGAGACCGGATCACTGAGGCCGTCCCGCTGCTGGCCCCGTGCATTCTGTTTGGGTGTTCTCGGTCTCTCTGTAGCTTGCTTAGAACTCTCTCCATCAGCTCTAGATAATTGCAAAAGTTGAACCTGGAAAGGTTTAATGGGATAATGGCAGGAACAGGTGCCTCTGTGTCCCCTGTGCCCCGCCCCCCCCCTCCCCCGTTTCCTGGCCCTCCATGGAGATTTCGGACATGCGTCATGGCCCACGCTCGCTGAGCCAGGGTCTCCCGGCCAGCACAGCCCAGCACAGCCCGAGCTTAGAAGCCCGCTGGAGCAGAGAGAAAAGCCACTGGGAGGGGGCCTGGTCCAGCTTGTTCTCCCACTGCGTTGTCGTCTCCCTGGGTGCAGGCAGCTTCTCTCCCCTCCCCCCAGGACAGGGCTGTAAGCCGTGCTGACCGCCGGGCCAGTGGCCTTGCCCTTCCTGTCACAGGCGCGGCAGCATGCAAGCTTGTTTTGCTGCTGTGGTCTCACTGACCGTCGGCATGTTTCCAGCTTCCAGGGAAGGGTAGCGCGTGTGCACACACACATATACGCATGCACGCACACACACACACACAGGCACACACAGAGCTCAGCAGGCAGACAGGCGAGGGTGCTAGCTGGTGACAGTGCAGAAGCGTGTGTTTCCCTTCGCATAAAGAAATCTGTGGCGAGGGCTTTGCAGCCAGGGACTGCCTGAGGCTGAGGACCAGGGCTCACCACCCAGGGGTGTGGTACAGCAGTGGAGCCACGCCCCTGGCTGACTCCTGAGCAGGTTGAGGGTGGCGGCCTCAGGGGCTGGAGATGGGGAGGCTGGACCTGCAGACACTGGATTTCCCCTGGAAGCCGTGACTCGATTGAGGACAGGTGAAAGAAATGCTGGGTTGGCCGGCGCCGCGGCTCACTAGGCTAATCCTCCACCTAGCGGCGCCGGCACACCGGGTTCTAGTCCCGGTCGGGGCGCCAGATTCTGTCCTGATTGCCCCTCTTCCAGTCCAGCTCTCTGCTGTGGCCAGGGAGTGCAGTGGAGGATGGCCCACGTGCTTGGGCCCTGCACCCCATGAGAGACCAGGAGAAGCACCTGGCTCCTGCCTTCGGATCAGCGCGGTGCGCTGGCTGCAGCGCACTGGCGGCAGCCATTGGAGGGTGAACCAACGGCAAAAAGGAAGACCTTTCTCTCTGTCTCTCTCTCTCACTGTCCACTCTGCCTGTCAAAAAAAAAAAAAAAAAAAAATGCTGGGCTGTTTGGCACAACCCAGAGTCTGCTTCGACGGGAAGCCACCTCTCCCTCCGAGGGACTGCAGATCCCACGGCCCTAACCGGGGCTGTAGACTCCACAGCCCCCCGGAAGTTGTTGGCACATTCGGGAGCGGGGAGCTCAGAGCCTCATGCAGGTGCTCAAATGGGTCTTCAATCCAGAACTGATCCGGAACCTGTGCCGCCCCTCACGTCCTTGGTGTCCATGTTTTCCCTTAGGAGGACGAAGAAGGTTACAACGACGGGGAGGTGGATGAGGAAGAGGAGGAAGAAGGCGGTGGTACGAGACAGTCCTTTGCTCTCAAGCTCCTGTAGCCTGGCCTTGGCCGTGACCACAGGGGTCCGGGATGCGCGGCGGGTGGGTGGAGGCAGGGAGGCAGGGCAGAGCTAACGGGAGCGCCTTCTCTGTACCCTTGCAGAGGAAGAGAGGGGTCAGAAGCGGAAACGAGAGCCGGAAGACGAGGGAGATGAGGACGACTGAGCGGAATCCCGACTTTGAACGATTCCTGTCGTGATCTGACTGTTTTTACCCGTATCCCCTCCCCCCTCCTCCAAATCCTGCCCCCTGAAACTTATTTTTTTCTGATTGTAACTGTTGCTGTGGGAACGAGAGGGGATGAGTGTCCGGGGGCCGTGGGGGGCGGGGGGCGGGCGGGCGGGGTGGAATAAAAGACTATTTTTACTGCCACTCTTTATGTTCTTTTCCCCTACTCTGCCTCTGTGTCTGGTTTTGTCCCTGTCAATGCATCAGCCGAGCACACAACCGAGCGAGCACCTGCCCCGTACCCTCGGCGGCCGGCCTCGCTGTATGCACCCCGAGCCCGCAGCGGCGTCCTCCACTCTTGCTCTGGGCCACGTGATTTCTGCATTTCTTGGGTCTGCTCGGGGCACGGGGTGCCCTGGTTTGTACATAGCAATCTGCAGGCGGGTGGACCTTGGCACGGGTCCGGGGACTCTGCCCCGTCTCGCCTCCCTCTTCCGCCCCTCCCACCCCTTCGCAGATGGTGGCGGGCTTCCCCGTCTCTGCAGAGAGGATGCTGCAGGGCCTCCTGGGAGCCACGGGCCGGGATGCTGAGAGCACCGTCGTATTTTTGAGTTGCAAGTAAACCGGATTTGACGACGAACACGAGAGGAGAAGACAGAAACCCTGCAGCGTCAGCCTGTTCTTAAGGAAAAAGAAAAAACTGTCCCATCGGGTTCTGTGAGATGTTAGCACGCCTGGTTTTACCAAAATGACCGCATCCTTCCACGTGTCTGCCTCTGTCACCGGCCGGAACATGGGAGGTGTCACTGCATGTCGCTGGGGTTTGGGTTTCATTTTTTTTTTTTTTTTCATACACCCGAGCACGGAAAAACTAATGCAAAGTTGTATTTTCTTACCTAGCGGGGGGGTGGGAAGTAACCACAGGTTCCTGGCTTTAGAAGTGATGTCGCCTCCTAACCCCGTGTTCCATCCCAGGTTTTCTCTCGCCCCTCAGAAGAGCCAAACTTTGAGTTTTATGTCTGTTTGTCATTGATAAATTTCAATAAATCTTTTTATACAATTTTGTGGGGGATGGCTTCTTTTGAGTCCAGTAGGCCATTGAGCTTTCTAAGATGAATTCCAGAAAAGCTGCTTAGGGTGGGGTGGGGTGGGGTGGGGGTGAGGGGACGCTTCATTTTTGTTGTTTATACAGTGGCTTTTCTCGCGGGACATCCAACCTGATAACTAAGTTTGGATATTTTTGGTCCCAAAGCAAAATGCACAGTGGTATATTTTCATTAAAAAGGTGCAGAACAGGGACACAAAGGAAAAACAAAAAAGATAAGAGTCGCTGACGTCGGACCGTGTTTAAATCTCTCTTTTACTGTTTCATTTTTCATACTGTAAAAAAGAATGTATGCTTCAACTCAGGAATGTATAAAGCAAATTATTTCCCAAATGCAGAGAGTTACATATGGTGTTTTCTTTTGCTACTTTTTTTTTTGCTTCCTGTTCTTGCGATCACTTCTGTCTACCTCTGAATGGTGTGCACCGCAGGCCTCGGCTCATCCTGGTTCCTTTGGGGTTCCCGCTCACCCCTGCGGTGAAGGCCCTGTACCTCCTCACCCTCTGTGGGTTTCTTAGTACAAACCCTCAGGGGGTGGGGTCGTCCGGCCAGGGGCTCCTGCGTCTTTAAGGCTCGCGTTTCCCCTGCCTTCCAGAAGGGTCGCTGTGCCTGTTTCCTCTTTGTTTATACATCGGGAAGTTCGTGGGGAAATGGAGTGAAACGCGAAGTCTAGAGGCCGGTGTGGGCTCAGAGGCTTCCGCTGCCCGCAGCCCACGAGGCAGGCAGATCCTGGTTCCCTTCCAGCCCGTTCCGCACTTCCAATCCAGCTTCTTTCTAATGGGCCTGGGAGGCGGCAGATGATGGCCCAAGGACTGGAGACCTGGCTGGAGTTCCTGGCTTCAGTCGGGACTGGCTCGGCGCTGGCTGTTGTAGACATTTGGGGAGTGAACAAGTGTGTGGAAGATCTCCCTCTGTCACTCTGCCTTCCAAATATATATATGTTCATTTTGGCATCAGAACTTTGGATAGCCATGCGTGGTTTCCTTGTGATATATCTTTCCAGTAGACTTTGAGTTACACTCCAAGTCCTGTATTCGCTGTCAGCCTCAGACAGGAGCCCTGGCTCCCTACAAGGTCTTTATCAGTCATTGCGCGATTCCAGCCTTGTTCAACCTGCCCTCTGGGGCAGGGGCCTGGGGCCACCTACGACCTAAGCACTGGGGCTGTGAGGATGAACACGGTCGGTGGCTCGGCTGGTGGACATGGTCTGGCCTCAGGCTTTGGTCCAGACTCCCTGTGTGGGGCTGTAAGTTGACTGGCATAAGCATGGAAGCAGGTACCATAAAGTGCAAGGTGAAGTGGATGCTGATGGGTTAATGGTGACCTCCGGGAAGAAAACCTCTGTATCCATCGTATCCATCACACCAAACATTCACATCAGCCTCGAGAAAGTCGTTATGCCCATTTTGCAGATGAGGAAAATCGAGGCTGAGTAGCCTTGAGAAATGAGTTGGGATGGAACCCAGGTCTGTTTGGGGCTTACTTCCGCTTTACTGAACGTGGCCATGAGTGGCTGGGAGAAGAGGAAGTTTGGCTCCGGAGCGAGGAGGTGCTGACCTTTTCTGAGGTCTTGCTGTGTGCCAGGCCCGCCCTGCGTTTCACGGGCAGCATTGCATTAATCTGGCTGAATCATCAAAGCCACCTTTGGTACGTGCCATTACCCTTGTTAAACAGATGGCTGAGCGAGTGACTCAGCTGCGCTCTTGCAGCCAGAAAGGAGAGCACTGTCAGGAATGTGCCAGCCCTGGCCCTTGCACCGAGTGCCCCCGGCCTGCTGCCTCCTGCTCCCCTGCTCTGCGCCCACCTGTACGAAGCAGTCGGCACCCTGGAGCATCACAGCTCCCGGTGAGAGAGGAGCCCAGTCCATGCTGGCAAAACCACAGCCCAGAGAGGGCAGGCATTGTGCCCAAGCCACAAAGCAAGGGAGCAACAGAAGCCAAGCCTGGAACCAAGGACGCCGTCCGTCCCAGGCCTTGCTGCTATCCTGGGTGGCTACGGGGAAGCGGGGGTAGGGGTGGGAGGGTGGGGTCGTTGCAGCAGGTAGCTGTGCAGTGTGTCTTCCAGGGAGAGCAGAGCCCAGCCCAGCAGTGGGATATAGAGTGGGTCCCGCACCCTGCTCCTCGGATGAAGCACCTGTTCCTAACACAGCAGGTGGTTCCTTGATGCGCTCCAACCACCAGAGAGGGCCATGCCTGTTTCAGTGCAGACCAGTGCCTGGAGAGAGAAAACCCAGGCACAGTGGTGCTTCTGCATCGTGGCCTCCGAGTCTCCTTTCACCCTCGTGGGTTTCACAGATGAGGAAGGCGACAGGCCCCAGACCTACACGGCTGGCGCCAGAGACCTTGCTCATGCCTGCACCCCAAGTGCCAGGCACGGGAAGGAGGCGCAGAGACAGCTCTTCCAGCTTGCCAACCTGCAAAGGCTGTTTTCATTCTGGGTCAGAAGCTCACGGTGGATCCCCCACTGTGGGTCCCCAGGGAAGCAGCTTTGGACAACAACAGTCCCAGGTCCCCGGATAACCGCAGTCTGCTGGCGGGCTGGGCCTGGGACCAAGCAGGGCGAGGGCCGGAGGTGGCTGCCCAGACAAGCACAGGGCTGAGACTGAGGCCCGCCGGGCTGGCCAGCAGGGGAGCTGAGGAAAATCCAAGCCTGACAGGGCATGCACTGGCTGCTGACCATGGGTGACTCCGGAAGCGAGCGGATGCAGGAGCCTGGCACCTGTTCCTCCAGGTCAGCAGCTGCCCTGAGGGAACGCAGTAACCGTGCTCCACCCCTGATCAATGGGCTGGGCTGGGCTGGGCTGCCCCGCACCCGCTGTGGCTCCCAGGCTAAGCGTCCATCACGGGACTCCTAACCCTGCAGGGACTGGAACGCCTAACCCTGCGGGGACTGGAACGAGGAAGGACCTGGAATGCAAACTCTCAAGTGCATCTCGGTCCCTGGAATGTGGCAAATGGCACCCTCGGTATGAGGGTGCCGGGCTGGGGAGTGGAGCCGGCGCGGACACCTGCACACCCTGCGAGGCAGCGGTGATGGCTCGAGCACTTGGGAGACTTGGTTGAGTTCTGGGTCTTGGCTTCAGTGTGGCCCAGCCCTAACCGTTACGGGCATTTGGGAAGTGAACCAGCTGCTCGCTGGCTCTCTAACTCAAAGAAAAAAAAGGAAACCTGCATATATATTGCATATATATAATATATAAGTATGTACATATTTTTTAAATCATGCCAATTTCATGGCTAAAAAGTCCAAGCAACCCAAATATTTTCTGTGACAAGGGGAAAACAAAGTTCTAAATGCCACTTGGTCATGAAGATAATTTACGTGGAAGTCAAATGTACTCTGTATAAAGCCCTACAGATGTGATACCTCAGGGATTATCTTTGTTGTAAAAAGAAATGAGCTGGGGCCAGCGCTGTGACACATGGATTAAAGCCCCGGCCTGAAGCACCGCCATCCCATTTGGGCGCCAGTTCAAGTCCCAGCTGCTCCACTTCTGATCCAGCTCTCTGCTATGGCCTGGGAAAGCAGTAGAAGATGGCCCAGGTTCTTGGGCCCCTGCACCCATGTGGGAGACCTGGAAGAAGCTCCTGGATCCTGGTTTCAGATAGGTGCAGCTCTGGCCATTGCAGCCATCTGGGGAGTGAACCAGTGGATGGAAGATCTTTCTCTCTGGCTCTAACTCTCTGTGTAACCCTGTCTTTCAAATACATAGACTAAATCTTAAAAAAAAAAATGAAAGAAAGAAATAAGCTGACCCTTTGGAAGGACGCTCCACTTTGCTGATGGCTTCTGAAGGTGTCACACGCCTGAGCTGGCACTCGGGAGCCAGGGACTGGGCACTCACACTCGCTCTGAAAGGAAGCAGTTGCTAACTGCTGAAAAGGATTCCAGTGCTCAAGCCATCGCCTCTGCCTCCCTGGTGTACATTAGCAGGAAGCTGGATGGAAACGGAGGCGGGACTCGATCCCAGGCACTTGATACAGAATCACAAGTGTCTCGACCAGTGGCTTAACCCGCTGTGCTGCTCGTTCCATCTGCTTCCAACGTGAAGCGCGGAATTCCTCTGGGAAACTGCAGCGGCAGGAAGGCGGCTCTGAGTGGGAGTCGGCAAGAGGACTTTCCGAGGTCTCTGGGTGGAGACGCAGAGCCTGATCCAGACAACTCCTGCTCCCCGGCGCCGGGTGACCCAGCCGGGCCCACAGGGCGGCAGAGACAACATTGATCTGTATCGCGTGCTCCTTATACGATGCAGTTGACATGGGTGATTCCATCCCATTCTCGCAGTGGAACCGTCCTGGAGGGAGTTACGATTGTCCGCACTGCCCAGATGAAGAGATGGGGGCTCAGAGACGAGGTGGGCTGCTCAAGGTCATGCAGCGCGGAGGGCAGGAGCCGGCTTTAGACGCTGCAGCTTCCTGCTCTGAGGAATGGAGGTGTTTCCTTGATTTTCAGCCCGGCCCCGTCATCTCCGCCGAATCTGGGCTTGACTGATTTCACACCTTTTCTGAAGAAGCCGCTCCCAGGCCCAGCGCAGCCCCCCACTCCTCTGCCACTCTCCCGCTTCCATGCCGTGACGAAACCAGTCTCGCCCTGGCCCTGGGGACAGATGTCTTGCCACACACAGGGTTCGAACCTCAGGAGCGAGGAGAATGGGAGAATGGACCTCTGTGCCTGCAGGAGGCACGTGAGGTATTTTGAAAGATCAGCAGCAGCTCCTTCCACTGCTAAAAAAATCAAAGAAAAAAGGGAGGAGGGGACGGAGGGAGGGAGAGAGGGAGGAATGAGGGAAGGAAAGGATAGCACAGGTGTTGGTACCATCCTGCACTAGGAATGACCTTGACCAAGCCCCGTCTCCCAACCGCCCACCTCCCAGTAGTGTCAGCAGGTCCAGAGCAGGTACGTGTGCTGACAGGACAGGTCTGGCAGGGAGGGAGGCATCCCCGATGTAGGCGCAGTGAGGAGAACCTTGGAGGAAATCTGAGACTTGAACCCAGCACGTAAGCACAAGGGGAGGGGCAGGCACTCGCTGTGCTGGTTGAGACGCCTCCAGAGATGCCTACAGAGCGCCTGGGGTCCGGCCCTGGCTCTGCTTCTGACCCAGCTTCCTGCTAAGTGCACCTCGGAGGACAGCGGGTGATGGCTCAAGTTCTTGGGTCATTGCCACGCACGTGGGAGGCCTGGATGGAATTTAGCTGGCCCAGCCCTTGCTGTTAACAGGCATTTGGGGAACGAACCAGTAATTGGAATCTTCTCTCTCCCCCACCTTCCCTTTCTAATAAATGCATAAAACATTTTTAAAGATTTATTTATTTATTTATTTGAAAGGCAGAGTTACAGAGAGAGAGAGAGAGAGAGAGAGAGAGAGAGATCTTCCATCCACTGGTTCACTCCCCAAATGGCTGTATCAGCTGGAGCCGTGCCAATGCGAAGCCAGGAGCCAGGAGCTTCTTCCGGGGCTCCCACACGGGTGCAGGTAGCACAGGTGCATCTCCTACTGCTTTCCCAGGCCCTAGCAGAGAGCTGGACTGGAAGTAGAGCAGCCGGGTCTCGAACTGGTGCCCATCTGAGATGCCGGCACTTCAGGCCACAGCGTTAACCCACTGTGCCACAGCGCTGGCACCCATAATGTGCATTTTCCATGAAATGTTGATGACCCCTTGTGGAAGTCTGGCCTTTGGACCCTCCCTCATTTGTAGCAGGAGAGAAGGGTACAATGCAGGAGGGTGGGGGGGATTTGCAGAATAGAGGATAAGAGTGGCAGGAAACATGAGGCGAGGTCCTCAGTGGGAGACTGGCGGGGGGGGGGGGAGCGATGGCGGGAGGGGCCTGAGACAGCCGTTCTGGTGGGTGGGAGCACAGCCATCCCAGGAGGGTGGGAGAGCAGACAACCCCTGCATGAGATTGGGGAACGTGATTTGAGGAGGGGACCGGCCGGCATATCCAGCCGCTTGAGTGTGGGCACCAAGGGAGCCATCGACTAAGGAGCGCAGGATGGATGGCCCCCATTCTACACTGGTTAGGGAGGGAACTGAGCCAGGACTGGCGGGAGGAGATCACTGGGCTGGGAGCGGCTGGAGTTGCGGCCATGCTGGGGTGGAAGCCTCAGGTGGGTGGGCTGGAAGGCAAGGAGTCAGCAGTCGGGGATAGAGGTGGCCGCAGTGGTATAGGCGAGAAGGTCATGGCCACGAACACAGGAGCGTGGGAGCGGGGGTTGGGGACGATTTCCGTCCGTGAGAATAAGAGGAAGAATAATAGAAGCAAGAGGGAAAGTCCTCACTGTTGAGGGGACAGCTCACAGCCACCAAGAGGCAGGCTTGAAGGCGCAGGCAGGAGACCGGAAGCTGTGATGGGCACCAGTGCAGTTTTCGGCAGCTCTGGGCTCTCGGGCCCCAGCGCCCACCCCAGCCCCTACAGACCTGTGTCAATTAAGTATGCTACAGGCCCAGGACCTGAGGTATTCACTTGACCCTGCTGCTCTTTGCAAAAAGGAACTGCCCCAGCTGTTCCGTCACCAGCACCAGGGAACCCTTGACTGGTCCGGCTCTGGCTGGGACGCAGGCCCTGCCCCATCGTCTGTCCACGGTCTCCAGCATGCACTCACAGGTACCCTCAACTGAGCAGAAAGAGCCGCCTGGGGGCCCCTTTCCCAAGAGGCTGTGGCATGCTCCTCTGTGGCGCTTCATGGGTTCTGCAAAGAGTCGGAGTGGGGCGGGCAGTGGATTAAGCTACTGCAGTGACACTGGCTTCCAACTGGAGCACTGGTTCCGGCCCCTGCCACCACCCAGGCTCCTGGCTGCAGCCTGGCCCGGCCCTTGCCATTGCAGCCAACTGAGGAGTGAACCCGTAGGAGGAAGATCTTTCTCTCCCTCTTTGTCACTCTGTCTTCCCAATAAATAAATAAAAACAAACTTTTAAAGGTGTCCCACGTTAAAATGGGCATTTAGACTCTTGTTTAAGACACCTGCGTTGTGGCATAGTGGGTAAACCACCGCCTGTGATGCCGGCATCCCATGTGGGCACCAGTTGGAATCCCAGCTGCTCCACTTCCAGTGCAGCTCCCTGCTAATGCACCCAGAAAACAGTGGAGGATGGCCCAAGTGCTTGGACCCCACATCACAGTCCCTGCGCTCAGCAGTTCCTGAGAATACAGACCCTGAGAGACAGCAGTGAGAACTTCGGAGACGTGGATCGAATTCCAGCTCCAAGCTTGGGCCCTGCCCAGCCACTGCAGGCTGTTGGGGGACTCTCTCGCTCTGTTACTCTCTCTCCCTTCTTGTCAAGAAAAAGAAGAAGGTGAAGGAGGAGGCAGGGGAAGAGGAGGAGAAAAGAAAGAAAAGAAAGTGCCCAACACCCCGCGCCATCAGGGAAACGCAGGTTGAACTCACGGAGTTGTCACTCACGCTCACCATTAACAAGAAAATGTAAGAAGCTGAGAACACCAAAAGCTGATGAGCAGCGGGAGCAACTAGAACTCACGTGTGGTGGGGACATGGGCATCCTATAGCCTCGTAGGGAGCAGTTCTAGCAGTTTCCTTTAATCTCATGATTGTAGACAGACGCTGTGACCAAGCAATCCCACGCCTAGATATTTGCCCAGCAAAAATGAAATGCACTCACTCACCAGAGACTTGTGCAAGCAAATGTTCAGCCACTTTGTAATAGCCCCAAACTGGAAACAACTCAGGTGAATGAAGAAACAAACGGTGGCATCTCCACGCATTGGAATACTACCCAACCATAAAAATCAATGAATTACCGGTAAACACAACTCAGAAATCATTTTAGGGCAAAACTGAAGCAGGCAAACAGTACAGAAAGGGGCACTTCAAAATTGCATGGAAAAATGGAACTGAAATCCAAGCATAGTCTTTTCATAGGATGCACTTTCTATAAACTTCATGAAGCCTTACCATGCACATGTATTGCAAAAATTTTCCAACAAAATAAATTTACTTTAGAAAAATAGGTTTATTTATTTGAAATTCAGAGTTACAGAGAGAGGAGGGGGAGAGAGAGAGAGAGAGGTCTTTCATCTGCTGGTTCACTCCTCAAATGGCCACAACAGTCAGAACTGGTCCAGTCTAAAGCCAGGAACCAGGCGCTTCTTCTGGGTCTCCCATGTGGGTGCAGGGGCCCAAAGACTTGGTCCATTTTCCAATTCTGTTCCAGGCACATTAGCAGGGAGCTGGATCAGAAGTGGAGCAGCCAGGATTTGAACTGGCACCCATATGGGATGCCAGCACCTCAGGCAGCAGCTTTACCTACTATGCCAACAGTGCCGGCCCCAAATTTACCTTTTAATTCCATTTTCCATGAACTTTTTGAAGTTTCCTTGCACTACACGATTCCATTTATTTAAAAACTTAATAACAAGCAAAACCAATCTACAGTGATCAAAGTTAAACGTGAGTGTGCCTCTGTGAGCGTGGGAGTGGGTACCAACAGGAAAGCAGCAGAAAGTTACTGGGGCAAAGGGTGTGGAGGAGGCTTTTGTCAAAATGTATCGATCAGCTTGTTTCTCTTCCTTCCTTCCTTCCATTCAAGATTTACTCATTTATTTGAAAGGCAGAGTTACAGAGAGGCAGAGAGAGAGAGAGAGAGAGAGAGAGAGAGAGAGAGAGAGATCTTCCACCTGCTGGTTCACTCCCGAGTTGGTCACAATGGCTGTAGCTGTGCCAATCCAAAGCCAGGAGCCAGGAGCTTCTTCTGGGTCTCCCATGCTGGTGCAGGGGCCCAAGGACTTGGACCATCTTCTACTGCTTTCCCAGGCCATAGTGGAGAGCTGGATCGGAAGTGGAGCAGCCGGGACTCGAACCGGTGCCCATATGGGTTGCCGGGACTGCAAGCAGCAGCTTTACCCACAGCGCCACAGCGCCGGCCCCATGTTTCACTTTCACAGCATATAAGCTAAAGCACACAGAACCATTAACTAAATACTGATGCTTACTTAATGCTGTGCACGCTGAAGCATCTAGAGATGAAATGCACTGATTTCTGGAATTTATTTGGGAACACATAAAAATAAGATGGATTGAGGTATATGTTATAAAGTAAATATGATGAAATATTATAGACTCTAGGTGGCAAATATATCTTCAGTTATTTTGTATGTATGGAAAACTTAATGATGAAATTGTAGTATGAAGGTAGCATACTAAACAAAGACGTATTAAAAATCTAAGATGGTGGTCAATTTATTTTTGGTCACCTTAAATGTTAATTTTGTATTTTTATATTTAACTAAAATACTTTAACATCATCCTTTATGACCATGGTTAAAAAAGTAATTCATTATAGAAATGTTGGAATATGCTGAAAAGTGGAAACAAAATGTTTTATATTCATAATCTCGTAACCCAGAGAAAATCACGTAGTGACCTCTTAGTACATTTCTTCTTTAACTTATCACGAACATTTGCCCTCTCATTAAATATTCTTCAAAAGCATGATTTTTAGATAGTGGTGCATCCCGCCGCATGTATGGACTATATATAAGTTGTTGAATCACTTCCTATTGTTAGATGTTGGCTTGCTTCCAAGGTGTTCAAGTGCAGGCGAAGCTGGAGTGAACATTATTGTACATTAGTCTTTGATGGCATTTTGGTTTTTCCTTAGGATGGGTTCCTTGAATTTGACTTGCTGGACCAGAGGTTAGGAACTTGAGTGGTTAATATTAGCAAATTGTTTCTAGAAAGGTTACTTGATTTGCATACCCTACAGAGTGACTGAGAGTGGTTATTTTCCTAAAACGTGGTCACCTTTGGGTATTTTTTTAGAATTTACTTTTGATTTTGGGGGCTGGCGCTGTGGCACCGTAGGATAATCTTCTTCCTGTAGTGTCGGCATCTCATATGGGTGCCCTTTTGTGTCCCGGCTGCTCCTCTTCTGATCCAGCTCTCTGCTTGGGCCTGGGAAAGCAGTGGACGATGTCCCATGCACTCTGCTTGCTGGCATGGGTTGCTATCAGTTATTTGTTTCAGAAATCCTGATGCATGTGTAGTAATAGCTCATGGTGTGTTTAATTAGCATTTCCCGAAAGATTATTGGTGTTCACAGCTTCTCATGTGTTTATTTGCCATGAGGATATCTTCTTTCCCAAAATGCTTCCTCTTGGTGTTGGTCCATTGTTAAATTGAATTTTTTTTCACTGTGGAGTTTTGAGAGTTCTCCCTGTACACCTGTTACAAGGACTTTGTTGAATGTGTGGGCTGCATGTATTTTCACCCAGTATATAGCTTCTTTGTCATCCTCTTAACATGGCCTTTTGGAAAGCAAACAATTTTAATTTTGATGAAGTCTAATTTATCAGTTTTTCCTTTTATGGATGATGCTTTTGCTATCAAGGCTAAGAACTCTGCTTCTATAGAAGAGATTTTCTCCTGTTTTTTTTTTTTTTTTTTTTTCTAAAAGCTTTCAAGTTTTCCATCTTATATTGAAGTCTATGCCCCATTTTGAGCTGCTCCTGCGGGAAGTGTGACGTTTCCGTCAAGGTTCTTCCAGATTCTCCAGCACCAGATGCCCACAAGGCTGCTGTTCCTCCTTTGGCTTGTTGCTGTACCTCTGTTGCTATTTGTTTGTTTGTTTTAAAAATTTATTTATTGGGGCCAGTGCTGTGGCATAGCAGGTAAAGCTGCCAACTGTAGTACCGGCATCCCATATGGGTGCTGGTTTGAGTCCCAGCTGCTCCACTTCCGATCCAGCTCTCTGCTATGGCCTGGGAAAGCAGCAGAAGATGGTCTAAGTCCTTGGGCCCCTGCACCCACGTGGGAGACCTGGAAGAAGTTCCTGGCTCCTGGCTTTGGATTGGCGCAGCTCCAACCATTGCAGCCAATTAGAGAGTGAACCAGTGGATGGAAGACCTCTCTCTCTGCCTCTCCTTTCTCTCTGTGTAACTCTGACTTTCAAATAAATAAATAAATAAATAAAATCTTTCTTTCTTTCTTTCTTTCTTTCTTTCTTTCTTTCTTTCTTTCTTTCTTTGAAAGGCAGAGTGGCAGAGAGACAGAAGGAGAGAGAGAGAATCTTCTATCTGCTCATTCATTTCCCAAATGGCTGCAAAGATTGGGGACTGGTTCAGGCAGAAACTAGGCTCCAAGAACTCCTTCCAGGTCTCCCAAATGGGTGCAGGAGCGCAAACACTTGAGTCATCTTCTGTTGCTTTCCCAGGCGCATTAGCAGGGAGCAGGATAGGAAGTGGAACAGCTGGGACTCGAACCGGCACCCATATGAGATGCTGGTGCCGCAGGCAGCGGCTTTATTCACTATATCACAGCACCATCCCCCAAGTATTTTATTTTTTGAGGGATTAAAAATGACGTGTTATTGTGAATTTCAGTGTCCACATATTTATTATTAGGGTATAGAATTATAATTGATTTTTCTATCTTGATCTTGTATCAGTTGATGTTATTGAGCTCACTTTGTTGGTTCTAGAGGGGTGTGTGTGTGTGTGTCTGTTTTCTTTTTCTTTTAAGAGTTACTTATTTTATTTATTTATTTATTTATTTATTTGATAGGTAGAGTTACAGACAGTGAGAGAAAAGAAAGAAAGGTCCTCCCTCTGTTGGTTCACTCCCCAAATGGCCACCACGGCCGGAGCTACGCCGATCTGAAGCTAGGAGCCAGGTGCCTCCTCCCAGTCTCTCATGTGGGTGCAGGGGCCCAAGCACTTGGGCCATCCTCCACTGCCTGTCCAGGCCACAGCAGAGAGCTGGACTGGAAGAGAAACAACCGGGACTAGAACCCGGTGCCCATATGGGATGCCTGTGCCACAGGTGGAGGACTAACCAAGAGAGCCACAGTGCCAGCCCCTATTATTTTTTTTAAAGATTTTTTAGGGTCGATGCTGCAGCTCACTAGGCTAATCCTCCGCCAGCTCTCTGCTGTGGCCTGGGAGGGCAGTGGAGGATGGCCCAGGTCCTTAGGCCCTGCACCTGCATGGGAGACCAGGAGGAAACGCCTGGCTCCTGGCTTCGGATCAGCGTAGCTCCGGCCGTGGTGGCCATTTGGGGAGTGAACCAACGGAGGGAGGACCTTTTTCTCTTTCTCTTCTCTCACTGTCTAACTCTGCCTGTCAAGAAAAAAAGATTTTATTTATTTATTTATTTGAGAGTTAGAGTTACAGTCAGTGAGAGGGAGAGATGGAGAGAAAGGTCTTCCATCCAATGGTTCACTCCCCAAAATGGCTGCAATGGCTGGAGCTGAGCCGATCCGAAGCCAGGAACCAGGAGCTTCCTCTGATCTCCCATACAGGTGCAGGGGCCCAAAGCCTCAAGCCATCTTCTACTGCTTTCCCAGGCCACAGCGGAAAACTGGATTGGAAGAGGAGCAACTGGAACTAGAACTGGTGCCCATATGGAATGCCAGCACCACAGGCGGAGGATTAATCTACTGCACCAGAGCGCCAGCCCCCTATTTTATTATTTTAAAGATTTAAGTATTTATTTGAAAGAGTTACACAGAGAGAAGGAGAGAGAGAGAGAGAGAGAGAGAGAGAGAGAGAGAGGTCTTCCATCCGCTGGTTCACTCCCCAATTGGCCACAATGGCCGGAGCTGCACCGACCCAAAGCCAAGAGCCAGGAGCTTCCTCCAGGTCTCCCACGTGGGAGCAGAGGCCCAAGAACTTGGGCCATCTTCTACTGCTCTCCCAGGCCATAGCAGAGAGCTGGATCAGAAGTGGAGCAGCCAGGACTTGAACTGACACCCATCTGGGCTGCCGGCACTGCAGGCAGCAGCTTTACCAACTACGCCACAGCAGCAGCTCCTATTTTATTATTTTAAAAGCAGAATTACAGAGAAAGAGAGAGAGAGGATCTTCAATCATTGGTTCACTCCCCAAATGGCCACAAAGGCCAGAGCTGGACCAGGCTGAAGTCAGGGGCCAGGAACCTCGGTTGGGTTTCCTGGGTGGGTAGCAAGAATCCAAGCACTTGGGGCATCCTCTGATGCTTTCTCAGATGCAATCGCAGGCAACTGGATTGGAAGTGGGGCAGCCAGGACTCAAACCAGCCGGCACCACAGGCGGCAGCTTAACCTGCTGAGCCACAATGCCGCTGGGACGATGCCATCTCTGCCTTCCGATCTCATGACTATAATTTTTTTCCTTACCGTAACGCACTGGTTAGAATTTCCTGCACTGTCGTGAATAAGAATGGTGAAAGCAAAGCATCCTTGCCTTGCTTCTAAAATTTGGGAAAAAAGCATTTCGTCTTTCTCCAGTAAGAAGTGTACTATATGCTGTGAATATTTTTTTTCAAGTAAAGGGAGTTTCCCTTTTTTCCTAAAAGTCTTTATCGGAAATGGGTGTTGAATTATGTCAAATGGTTTTCGATCGTACAGTTTTCTTTCCTTAGCCTGTTGATATGGATTACACTAATCGATTTTCAAACATTCCACCAGTCTTGCACCCTGGGAGCAAACAGCACTTTGTTATAATTCTTTTTATATACTGCTGACTACTATATTCCAATATCCTGTTAAGTATTTTTGCATCTATATTCATGATGGATTTTTTTTTTTTTTTGACAGGCAGAGTGGACAGTGAGAGAGAGAGACAGAGAGAAAGGTCTTCCTTTTGCTGTTGGTTCACCCTCCAATGGCCGCCGCGGCCGGCGCTGTCGCTCCCCGTCTTCATGGGGGAATGACACTAAGCCCTGCCTAGGCTTCATATCCGAGTCACGGCACCATTATGTCGCTCCCCATCTTCGTGGAGGAACGACACAGGACCCTGCGCTGTTCTTTCGTCTGCTCGGCCCTCCCCGGGTTTGCTGCTGGTTCTTCCCGGGTTGGCTACTATCCCTTCCACCTCCGTGGAAGGGCAGTTCCCCCTGGCCACATTCCCCACTTCCGCAGGGGAGCGGCACACCGCCGGCCGGCTCTTCTCGGGGGCTGCACAGGTGTTCCTTCAGCTACATGTTCCCCTTAGATGTTCCTGGTGAATGCCGTCTCTCTCCTCCTTTATAGTCCTCCTCCGCCAATCCTAACTCGGCTGCCCACACGCCGAGTACGCTGCTCTCCTCTAATCAGGAGTAGGTCCTACAGTTTATTGGTTGAACTGGAGGCAGCTGCGTAGAAGCTGTTTTCTCCTCTCCCAGCGCCATATTGTAGGAGAGCAGATGCATAGAATAAGTCTTAATTCCAGTAACTCAGTCCAGTCCGGGCTGCTCCCCACAGATCCCCCTTTCTTTTTATTTTTGGCGTTGATACGCGCCTGTCTTCGGTGCCCCGCGGCACACACTCTGCTCTGCTTGCTAGAGTTGCCACAGGTTCTTACAAGTCCTATCAATCAGGCAAACCGAATCCGGGTCCTCTCTTCGCCATGTTGTGAGGAGGTTTTTAGGCGCTGATGCGTGCCTGTGTTCGGTGCCCTGCAGCGCATGCTCTGCTCTGCCTGCAGGTGCTTACAAGCCCTATCAGGCAAACCGAATCCAAGCCTTCTCATTGCCATATTGTGGGGAGGCTTATTGGTGTTGATTCGTGCCTATCTTCGGTGACCTGCAGCTCATACTCTGGTCGAGCTGCCTGCTGGTGCTTATCGCCCTAATCAGGCAGACCGAATCCAAGCTCTCTCATTGCTGTGTTGTGGGGAGGCCTTTCTCTATTTCTCTATCTCCGGGCATTCCTATTTCTCCTATTTTACTTCTATCTACCAGCATTCCTATTTCTCTCATTTTACTTCTAAACTTCTGTTTCTCTTATTCCTGCGGCTTCCCGGTGCCCGCCCCGAGGCTGCTTCTCGGCACCTCGCCCCGCAGCAGCTTCCCGGCTCTGCGCGGCTTCCCGGCGCCTCGCCCCACCGGCGGGTTCCCGGCTCTGCGCGCACACTCCGCGGTCTCCACGCACTTCGCGCCCGCACCACGGCCTCGCGCCAGCCCCGCGTTCCCTATCTATTCACGCCCCGTGCTCTCTCTGCACGCGGCGGCTTCCGCGAGTCACACAGCGTAGCTTACGTCTCTGCCACTAGCATTCAATCCAAGTTCCCCGGACTAACCTGGCGAATTCCAACCTGGTGGCCCACGTCTCTGCCTCTGGTTCCAGATCTTCGCCTCTTGCTCCCCGGGCTGACTTGAAGAATTCCAAGATGGCTTACGTCTCCGCCTTGGCCTGCACTCGCGGCTTCATCCTCCCTAACATTTTTCTCTACCCGGTATGTTTCCCTAAGTTTTCTTCCAACAATATTCCTCCCTCATTTCTCCTGGCCTCTCCCCACAGTCCATATCCAAGTCTAAGTTTCTTATAGGTTTCACTTTCACTTTCAACCTGCAGTCCGTATCTGAGTCTAAGTTTCTTCTTGCTTTCACTTTAAATCCTAACTTCTTTCCCACAGTCCGTATCCGAGTCTATGCCTAGGCTTTCAATAGCTTCTTCTGGCACCTTTTTCGTCTGGCTTTTCCCTAGGCTGTTTGCTAGTCTCTCTCTCTGGCATTTTCCACTTCTTCCCGTTTCTTCCCTCTTAGGTATCCTATCCGAGTCACGGCACCATTATGTCGCTCCCCCTCTTTGTGGAGGAACGACACTAAGCCCTGCCTAGGCTTCATATCCGAGTCACGGCACCATTATGTCGCTCCCCATCTTCGTGGAGGAACGACACAGGACCCTGCGCTGTTCTTTTGTCTGCTCGGCCCTCCCCGGGTTTGCTGCTGGTTCTTCCCGGGTTGGCTACTATCCCTTCCACCTCCGTGGAAGGGCAGTTCCCCCTGGCCGCATTCCCCACTTCCACAGGGGAGCGGCACACCACCGGCCGGCTGGCTCTTCTCGGGGGCTGCACAGGTGTTCCTTCAGCTACATGTTCCCCTTAGATGTTCCTCTTAGATGTTCCTGGTGAATGCCGTCTCTCTCCTCCTTTATAGTCCTCCTCCGCCAATCCTAACTCGGCTGCCCACACGCCGAGTACGCTGCTCTCCTCTAATCAGGAGTAGGTCCTACAGTTTATTGGTTGAACTGGAGGCAGCTGCGTAGAAGCTGTTTTCTCCTCTCCCAGCGCCATATTGTAGGAGAGCAGATGCATAGAATAAGTCTTAATTCCAGTAACTCAGTCCAGTCCGGGCTGCTCCCCACACGGCGCCCTGCTGCCGGCGCACCGCACTGATCCGATAGCAGGAGCCAGGTGCTTCTCCTGGTCTCCCATGGGGTGCAGGGCCCAAGCACCTGGGCCATCCTCCACTGCCTTCCTGGCCACAGCAGAGAGCTGGCCTGGAAGAGAGGCAACCGGGACAGAATCCAGTGCCCCGACCGGGACTAGAACCTGGTGTGCCGGCGCCGCAAGGCGGAGGATTAGCCTAGTGAGCCGCGGCGCCGGCCACGATGGATATTGGTGTCTCATTTTCTTGTTGTACTATTTTTATCTGATTTTGGTACCAAGGTAATATTAATCTTACAAAATAAACTGGGGAGGGGATGTGCTGTGGCGCAGTGGGTTAACACCCTGGACTGAAGCGCCAGCATCCCATATGGGCGCCGGTTCAAGGCCCAGCTGCTCCTCTTCCAATCCAGCTCTCTGCTAATGGCCTGGGAAAACAGTACAAGATGACCCAAGTCCTTGGACCCCTGCACCCGCATGGGAGACCCAGAGGAAGCTCCTGGCTCCTGGCTTCGGATCGGCATAGCTCCAGCTGTTGCAGCCAATTGGGGAGTGAACCAGTGGATGGAAGACCTTTCTCTCTTTCTCTCTCTGCCTCTGTTCTCTCTGCCTCTCCTCTCTGTGTAACTCTGACTTTCAAATAAAAATAAATCTTTAGAAAAGAACAAAACAAAACAAATAAACTGGGGAGTGGTCCCTCTTCCCCTGTTTTAGCAAACAGAATGTGTAAGATTGGGGTTAATTCTTCAAATGCTTGGTAGATTTCTCTAGTGAAACTATCTGGGCCTATAGTTTTCCTCTTCGCAAGTCTTAAAGCTATTTATCCAATTCTCTTAAGAGTTACAGCAATTTCAAGTTATCTGTTTCATATTAGGTGAGCTTTGGTAGTTTTTGAGAAATTGGGCTTTTTCATCTAAGTTGTCAAATTTATATGTGTAGAATTTTCATAATATTCCCTTATTTTCCTTTTGATCTCTGTAGGCTCTGTGGTGATATTGCCAATTTCACTCTTGATACTGATAATCTATGTCTTCTCTCAATTTTTCTTTGCCCATCTTGCTAGAGGTCAGCCAATCTTATTGATCTTTTTCAAGAACGAGTTGTCTGTTTTACTGATTTATCCTCATTTTTTGTTTTTAATTTCATTAACTCCACCTCTTTATTATTTCCTTCCTTCTTCCTATGAGGGTTTTTTGTTTGTTTGTTTGTTTTAGATTTATTTTGTTTATTTGAAAGTTAGAACAGCCCTGGCTGTTGGAACCATTTGGGGAGTGAACTAGCAGGTGGAAGATTCTCTCTCTCTCTCTCTCTCTCTCTCTCTCTCTCTCCCTGTCCCTCTGCTTCTGTAACTGAGCCTTTCAAATAAAAATAAATCCTTTTTTTAAAAAACAGTCACACTTTACTGATCAGGGGCCAGTGTTGATGAGGTTGTTGCATTTCTGGGTAGTGCTACCCGCAGTGGAGAGGAGCCCTGAAGTCTTCGCTGCCTTGGGGCTGTGTCTGCCTCTCCTTTCCGTTCTCCCTGGTTCTCCTTACCTAGCCAATAGCTTGTTGGCACTTAGGATCGCTGTGCCTTCTCCTGAGTTGGCCTCACCATCACCTTATGTTGCGTCTCTTCGCACCTAGTAAATTCTTAACTCTGAAGTCTGCGGGACCTGGTAGTAATGTCCTATTCCTTGGGTAAGATGCCTGCGTTCCATATTGGAGCACTCAGATTCCACGCCCTGATCCAGCTCCGGACCCCAGCTCCCTGCTCATACACAGCCTGGCAGGCAGCAATGAGTGACAGCTCAAGTGTTTGGGTCCCTGCTACCCACGGGGGAGACCTGCGTTGAGTTCCAGGCTCCTGGCTTCAGCCCTGCCTCTGCCCAGCGGTTGAGGGCATTTGGGGAGCAAACCAGAAAGGACAGTTCTCCCTCTATCTGTCTCTCGAATAAGTAAATAATTTTAAAAGATGTAAAAATTTTAATGTATAGTAAACCTTTAGTTATCCACAACGAAAACAACCTACAATTGCAAATACCAAGTACCATTGCTAAATGCTACTCCCCATATGCCTTTGTGTGGTATAAAAGAAGGCTAAAAGAAGAGACTTTCCCCGTAGCTTCCAAGTTGCGGCCTGCTACCACACCACACTGCCGCTGTTGGGCTGTGACTTAATTATTTGGTGACTGCGATGTTTATCTCCTGGTTAAAACAAATATAGTGAGGCCGGCGCCGTGGCTCAATAGGCTAATCCTCCACCTTGCGGCGCCGGCACACCGGGTTCTAGTCCCGGTTGGGGCGCCGGATTCTGTCCCGGTTGCCCCTCTTCCAGGCCAGCTCTCTGCTATGGCCAGGGAGTGCAGTGGAGGATGGCCCAGGTGCTTGGGCCCTGCACCCCATGGGAGACCAGGAAAAGCACCTGGCTCCTGGCTCCTGCCATCGGATCAGCGCGGTGCGCCGGCTGCAGCGGCGGCCATTGGAGGGTGAACCAACGGCAAAGGAAGACCTTTCTCTCTCTGTCTCTCTCTCTCACTGTCCACTCTGCCTGTCAAAAAAAAAAAAAAAAAAAAAAAAAAAAAAAAAAAAAAAAAAACAAAAAAACAAATATAGTGAATTTTGCTGTTATTTCTGTTTTTGTATTAAAAGAGCCAATGTAAAAAAATGTGGTTATTCCAAATATGCCACAGCTTTTGTGGAGACATTTGGGCATTTCTCTCTTTTTCATTTGAAAGGCAGAGTTACAGAGAGAGACAGAGGTCTTCCCTCTGCTGGTTCGCTCCCCAAACGGCTGTAATGCCCTGGGGCTAAGCCAGCCCAAAGCCAGAAGCCAGGCGCTTCCTCTGGGTCTCCTGTGTGGGTGCAGGGGCCCAAGCACTTGGGCCCTCTTCTGCTTTCCCAGGCCATAGTGGAGAGCTGGATCAGAAGTGGAGCAGTCGGGACTCATCACCGATATGTTTGTTACTTTAAAAACAATAAAACTACATCTTTCTGAGGCCTAAGAGAGAAATACCAAATGTCAGAAGAACAAACAGGTGAGACAGTTCACTGACTCACTCGCACCATTGGCATATTAACTTGAAGCAAAATCAAAATTCCTATTGCATTTTGCTTAAAGCAGGTAATGCAGTCACATGGATCAGAAAACCAAATAACATAAAAGGGTGTCCAGTAAAATGCCCCGTCGCCACTCGGTCTCGGTTCCCGATGGCTCTGTCCCTGCCGCCTGCTCTACCCACAACCCATCCACTCGCATGGTTTCGTCCTATCCCGACGTCTCATTTTACAAGTGCCCTATTCTGCTTCTCCCTTCTTCACACCAAAGGCAGCATAAAGAGCACTATGAACATGAACCCTGAGGCCAACCCCCTGCCCTGATGCCTAACTCCGCGTCTCTGTGCAGGGCCTGGGCCCTCTCAGGCCATCACTAGCACCTGTCTCATGTGGTGGTTATTTGAGGGTTCAGTGGGCTAACGCATGCACAAAGCATTTAGGGCAGGGCCTGGTCCCCAGAGAGCCTGTGTATGCGGCTCTATTCCCATAGGGAGCTGTGGTTTCCAGAGCCTGATGGCCACGGAGCAAGACTGCCCATGGTCAGATCTCACCTCCTTATGTGCAAAATGGAGATGATAATAGTGATTACTCTCAGAGGGTTGTTGTGGGATCAAAATGAATATATAAATACACTTATTCAAATACATAGATATCTCACTTAAGAGTGCCAGTGAGGGGCCGGCGCTGTCGCGTAGCAGGTAAAGCTGCCACCTGCAGTGCCAGCATCCCATGTGGGCACCAGTTTGAGTCCCGGCTGCTCCACTTCCAATTCAGCTCTCTGCTAATCGTCTCAGAAAGCAGAAGATGGCCCAATCCTTGGGCCCCTGCATCTGTGTGGGAGATCTGGAAGAAGCTCCTGGCTCCTGGCTTCGGATTGGCGCAGCTCTGGCCATTGAGGCCAATTAGGGAGTGAACCAGCGGATGGAAGACCTCTCTCTCTCTCTCTCTGCCTCTCCTTCTCTCTCTGTGTAATTCTGACTTTCAAATAAATAAATCTTAAAAAAAAAAGCAGTGCTAGTGTGAATACAGAGGCTGAAGCTGCTGCTTGTGACATGGGCATCCCATATGAGCAATGGCTCACATCCTGGTTGCCCACTTCTGACCCAGCTCTCTGTTGGTGCACCTGGCAAAGCAGCAGAAAATGGCCCAAGTGCTTGGTCTCCTGCCACCCACATGGGAAACCCAGAAGAAGCTCTCGGCCTCAGCCTGTCCCAGCCCCAGTAGTTGTGCCCATTTGGGGAGTGAACCAGCAATGGAAGATATATAGAAGATGTGTGTGTGTGTGTGTGTGTGTGTGTGTGTCCCTCTCTCTTTGTAAGTAAATAAATTTTTTTAAAAGACAGTGCCTGGCAGGCACTATTATATTTCATCAAATCCAAAATGCCTTGGATTATGAAACACATCATTATTTTATACACTGAGAAAGAAAGTAAATTATGACATGATTTTGACTATAATACATCCTCATTTCAAATATGTTAGAAAGTGAAAAATACACATCTTAGAACTGATGAAATATGGGATATACGCGTTAGCTATTCCACTCCTTCTTTCACTTAAAACACATCTTGGATATTGTTCTCTATTGCTACACAGAGAGACTTTTCCCCTTTTAAAAAAGGGCTGTATAGTAATCCATTGTGCGGATGAACCATAAATTATTTAACCAGTCCCCTCTCACTTTCCAGTCTGTTGCCGTTACAAACAATACCACAATGAATAACCTGGCAAATACGTCATTTTGCAAGTCTGCTATTAGAGCTGTAGGATAAATTTCCAGAATTGGAATTGCTGGGCCAAAGAGTACACATATTTGAAATTTTGGCAGGGATGCTAAGCGCAAGTTGCAAATTGCAAGGCTACTTCAAACCAAGGAAACCATCAGTCAAGAACCTTTGGGAAGAATCAGCTCAGTGAGCGGGGAGAGCTGGAGTGGAAGTCATCCCACAACGGCGCAGGACAAAGCAGGGACGCTCGCCCTTGCTGCTGGTGGCCAGGGCAATTGGGCAGCCTCTTTGAAAGGTATTTTGGCACTGTGTTCTATTGTTCCTTTTTTGGAATAATTTTTTTTTTAATATTGCATTGCCAACTCTACTTTGATGTGAAAGGCAGAGAGAGAGAGAGAAAGAGAGAGAGAGAGAGAAAATCTTCCATCTGCTGATTCATTTTCCAAATGCCTGCCACAGCGAGGCTGGGCTAGGCCAGAGGCAGGAGCAGGGAACTGAATCTGGGTCTCCTAGGTGGGTGGCCGAGACCCATCTGTTTGAGCCACCACCTGCTACCTCCTAGGGTGCGCATTAACAGGCAGCTGGAGTCAGAAGAGGAGTCGGCACTCAAACCCAGGTGCTCTGATAGGAGCTGGGGCACCCCTAGTGGCAAACCCAAACATTCACCCCGGCACCCTTTTCAATTCTACTTCTAGACTGCTGTCTTAAAAAACACTAGCACACGTTGCAAAGACATGAGTGATAACAGCAGCAAGTGCTCACGATGTGGTAGGCATGAGCTCAGCGCTCGGCAGACAGGGCCCTCATGGCCCCGGGGGGCAGGGGCTACCTTCCCAGTTTCAGAGGTGCGGACACACGAAGCAGAGAACAGAAAGCTAATGAGCCTCAGAGCTGTATAGAACCCAACAACATGGGCTGGTAGCTACGTTCTTAGGCACACAAATACATTATTTTGAAAGAGTAAAACAAAAATTAGAGAAGCCTAAATGTCCCAAAGTGAGTTAGTTATTATTATAGTTATGTTATATATTATAGAATTGTAATTATATAATTACTCATTAATATGATACTATTATTAATATTATTATTATTGTAGAAAACTTAAACAGCATGGGTACATTTCAGTGTACACATGTATGTCAATCATACAGATGGATAGATGGATGGATAGATAGGACAGATGGACAGGTAGATGGACGGACATGTGGATAATAGATAGATAATATTAAAAGACCTGGAAGGATAATGAAACAACTAAGAATATTCACTACCATTACCTCTGGATGTAGAGAATAGCGGAGGGCCCTTCCCTCTGTAACACTTCCAAACTTGTTGGATTTTTTATGAACTTCTTCTGATGAGTTTGTTGTTATTAAAAGGCAGTGGACATAAGGACATTCAATTCCTGACTCCAAAAAATCTTTTTTTTAAAGATTTATTTATTTATTTGAAAGTCAGAGTTACACAGAGAGAGGAGAGGCAGAGAAAGAGAGAGGTCTTCCATCCACTGGTTCACTCCCCAGTTGGCCGCAACTGCGGGAGCTATGCCGATCCAAAGCCAGGAGCCAGGAGCTTCCTCCAGGTCTCCCATGCGGGTGCAGGGGCCCAAGGACTTGGGTCATCTTCTGCTGCTTTCCCAGGCCATAGCAGAGAGCTGGATTGGAAGAGGAGCAGCTGGGCCTCAAACCGGCACCCATATGGGATGCTGGCGCTTCAGGCCAGGGTGTTAACCCACTGTGCCACAGCGCCGGCCCCTCCAAAAAAAAAAAAATCTTACTTCCCCTACCCTAACATCAGCAAAAACTGTAAGAAGTGATGGAATATATATGGACACTGTGGACTTTTAAGGAGATAGAGAGAGAGAGAGAGAGAGAGAGAGAGAGGAAGGAAGGAAGGAAGGAGAGAGAGAGAAGAGAGAGAACCAGAGTTGAATAGCACTCCCCCCGACTGCTGTATGACTTGGAAATGGTTCAACACTATCACGTATGACAACCACATATCAAATGCAAGTATTCTTTTTTTTTTTTTTTTTGACAGAGTGGACAGTGAGAGAGAGAGAGAGATAGAAAGGTCTTCCTTTACCGTTGGTTCACCCTCCAATGGCCGCTGCGGCCGGCGCACCGCGCTGATCCAAAGCCAGGAGCCAGGTGCTTCTCCTGGTCTTCCATGGGGTGCAGGGACCCAAGCACTTGGGCCATTCTCCACTGCCTTCCTGGCCACAGCAGAGAGCTGGCCTGGAAGAGGGGCAACCGGGACAGAATCCGGCGCCCCGACCAGGACTAGAACCTGGTGTGCCGGCGCCGCAAGGCGGAGGATTAGCCTAGTGAGCCGTGGCGCCGGCCGCAAGTATTCTTTAAAAGATTAAAAACCAGTGTTGTTCTCTAATATTTACAGGCATCGGTTCTTCCATTTCTAAATCCTTCTTACGTCCTGGAGCCCTCCCCAACTGATTTGAGTCTCTCTCTAAACACCAACGCTCTGAGTCTGTTTCTCTGACCAGGACAACGTGCACAGACAGGCTCACTTACGCAGAACAGAACTTGACTTCTCACGGCTCTGGGAAGCCCAGGGAGCCCAGCATTCGGTATCTGGCGAGGGCTGCTCACGGCAGCCCCTGGCGGGGAGGGGCGCTGTGTTGCCCACGGCAGAAGGGCAAGCGAGCATTCCCCTCAACCTCTCTCTTCTAGACGGGTGCTCATCCGTTCCTGAGGGCTGGCGCCTTGTGACCTGACCCCCTCCCAAGGGCCACGCCTCTTGCTGCTGTTCCACTGGGATTAAGGGTTCCCAACCAAAAGCGACAGAATTCGTCCTCATCCTTGGGGCCTCTCCGGGCGGTGCTCATGCTCCTCGGTCCCCCACCCTTCTCCTCTCCTTTCCTCTCCTCAACCATCTTGAGTCTCTTCCGCTTCACAGAAGTGCTCAACACACGTATCTTTTCTGCTGTTCTCTCACAATGAAGGGGGACAAATAGGGACCTTGGATCAGCCCTGGTCTTCTGTTATCTCGAGAAGGTGGGGCCACAGCAGGTGCACCTCGGGGCCCAGGGCCTCCCCAGGGGCTGGCACACCCCAGTCACCCTCCTTCTCCATTCTCCACGATCTCACACCTCCCACAGCAGCCTCTGCACAGGGAGCTCCCTGTGCAGACCCTCCACGAGACTCTGCTCCCCTGATTCAAGCAGGAACTACAGTGCCGCTGCCTGGGTGGCGTCTTTGTGAATATGTAAGTTCCTGGATTACGTCACTTCCTGGAGTCCAGCGTAACCAGGTCCGGGGGACCAGCTTCCCTATTTGATGTTATCCTGGTCACCATCAGGCTATGTCGAAGTCTCTAGATGGCTTCAGTTCCTCCTAGGGCCCAACTGCAGGCCTCTTGATGAGGCCATGAGAACACACAGAGACCACTACACGGCAGCTGTCACCCCAGCATGATAGGGTACTGCTGAGGGCAGCTGGCTTTCAGACCGGGTTTTCAGTCATTCTTTCCTTCTCTCCTCCCATCAGGAAACACACACAGACTGGAACAGAGATCACCTGTGCAGGGACTGCCCTGCTCAAGACGAAAAGCCCGACCGGGACTGTACCACTTCGTAATTCCCAATCTGTCACTTACACGCCACTCCCTACGGAGCACTTAGTTCCATGCAACTTTTTAAATTTAATTTTAATTGTATGTGTTCTAGATACTCACATGAAATTTACTAAGCATAAATAACACCAGTGAACCGTAGCTCAGGCCGACATTGAGAATTCTAGGGGCCACTCTTCTCCCTTTGAGTTCCCCTCCTAGTCCTTCCTCCTACCTTCCTCTCGAAATCCTGAACTCTGCGAGACTTTTCTTTGCCTTTTAAATATGTGGCTCTTCTCACATATATGTGTGCCAGATAGTGTGTTGGTTAATTTGTTTGTTTTTAGCTCTCTAAAATCCTGTAGATGTTTGTAGGTGTCCTGCACTTTCTTTCCCCCCTGTGTTGTAAGTCTATGATTCTTCCAAGAAGTAAATGGAGCTGTAGCTCATTTATTTTCACTGCTGTATGAGATCCTGTGACTCAGTCATCCATTCTCTGACTGGTGGACATTTAAGTAGCTCCCATGTTTATTTCCTTCCTTTTTTTTTTTCTTTTAAGAAATTTTAAAAAATTTCTTTGAAAGTCAGAACTACATGGACAGATCTTCCATCTGCTGGTTCATTCCCCAGATGGCTGCAACAGCCAGAGCTGGCCAGGCTGAAGCCAGGAGCCTGGAACTCCATCCAGGTCTCCCATATGGGTACAGGGGGCCCAAGCACTTGAGCCATTTTCCTTTGCTCTCCCAGGCGCATTAGCTGGGAGCTGGATCAGAAGAAGAGCAGGAGCAGCTGAAGATGGCCCAAGTCCTTGTGCCCCTGCACCTGTGTGGGAGACCTGGAAGAAGCTCCTGGCTCCTGGCTTCGGATCAGTGCATCTCCGGCCGTTGTGGCCATTTGGGGAGTGAACCAGCGGATGGAAGACCTCTCTCTCTCTTTCTCTCTCTCTCTCTCTGCCTCTATGTAACTCTGCTTTTCAAATAAATAAATAAATACATCTTAAAAAAAAAAAAAAAAGAAAAGAAGTGAAGCAGCCGGGACTCAAAGGGGCACCCATATGGGACGTCGGTGTCTCAGGCTGAGGCTTAACCCACAGCACCGACCCCTGTTTTCTTTGTGGCTGCTAGAAACTGGCTTCAGTGTGCAATCGTGTAGACGCTTCCTGGTGCACATTGCAAGAGTGTCAGCAGGTTATTCAATGAGGAATGGGTCGACAAGCGTGGTTTTGAAACTTCCTAGTGTAACGGAATCACCGGGAAAGTGAATCAGGAATACAAAAGCTTGCTTTCACAGCTGTGACCTCGAGCCTAGGCCTGCTGTTTCTTGTTTTTGTTTTTTGTTTTTTTGTTTTTTCCGCTAAGCTAAGTTTCCTAGGTGATTCTGAATTACACCCAAGTACAAGAACCACTGCTTGGAGCTTGGCAACGTTGACTTTTCTGTGCAAATGACCAGTTATTTAGTAAAAGTTGTACCAACCCACACTCCTGCCAGCGCTGTCACAGTTGCCAATGACCTCCTGCATGTCAGTTCAAATTGTGGAACTTCCTCGGTTTTACCACGCTTGTGAGTGTGAAACGGTATCTCATCAAGGTCTTCGTTATTTCTCTCTTACTAATGACATTTAGCATCATGTCATAAGTTTATTAAGTATTTATCATCCATATATGTTCATATTTTGTAACATCTCATTTTTCTTTTTTTAAATATTCTATTTATTTATTTGAAAGGCAGAGGCAGATAGAAAGAGAGAGAGGGAGAGAGAGAAAAAGATCTTCCATCCGCTGGGTCACTCCCCAATTGGCTGCAACAGCTGTAACTGAGCTGATCCGAAGCCAGGAGCCAGGAACTTCTTCCGGGTCTCCTACACGGGTGCAGGGGCCCAAGGACTGGGTCCATCTTCTACTGCTTTCCCAGGCCACAGCAGAGAGCTGGGTCGGAAGTGGAGCTGCCAGGACTTGAACCAGTGCCCACATGGGACGCCGGCACTGCAGGCAGTGGCTTTACCGACTTCGCCACAGTGCCAGCCCCAGCATCTCATTTTTCTAGTGAGGCATTTCTTACTGATCTATAGTCTTTCCATCTTCACAAATTCATTAATTCTTTAATTCACTAACTTTTGTACTTCCTGGAAGTTTATTTTCTTGTCAGGACCAGATTGAAAAAAGCAGAAGTCTCTGCCCTCTCCAAGTTTATGTTCTCGCATAGGGACACACAGTAAATAACAAAGAGGTAAACCAGACAGGGGCCTGCAGTGTGGCGCAGTGGGTTAAAGCCCTGGCCTGAAGCACCGGCATCCCGTACGGGCGCTGGTTTGAGTCCCGGCTGCTCCACTTCTGATCCAGCTCTCTGCTGTGGCTTGGGAAAGCAGCAGAAGATGGCCCAAGTCCTTGGGGCCCTGTACCCACATGGGAGACCCAAGAGAAGCTCCTGGCTCCTGGCTTCGGATCAGCTCAGCTCTGGCCAACAGCCATCTGGGGAGTGTAACCGGCAGATGGAAGACCTCTCTCTCTCTTTCTCTACCTCTCTCTCTTTAACTCTGTCTTTCAAATAAATAAAGTAAATCTTTAAAAAAAAAAAAAAAAGAGTAAAGCAGACAATCCCTTGGAAAGGGATCTACAATAAGGAGTGTAGTGAGCTCCTGAGCGCTACACGGAGCAGGGAGTCTCCAGGGTTAAAGGGAAAACATTGGGCAAATGAAGCCTAACAGAGTTTAATTGAGCAAAAAATGATTCACGAATTGGGCAGTGCCCAGAGCCAGAACAGGTTCCGAGAGACCCACGTGGCCGGAGAGCAGGGCCGGCCAAGCGGAAGCGCGCTCCGGAAGGCGGAAGCGAGGCTCCCAGGGGCTGCGACCCCGACCCCTGCTGGCGCTGGGACCCCGACCCCGGCTGGCGCTGCGACCACGGCTGGGGCTGCGGGCCGCCTTGGCCGCTCTCATGGGCTGAGCCTCAAATTCCCAAGTTGGGTTTTTCACTCTGTGCACGGAACGACTTGGGTTACAGTTGGTTACACAAGGACTCGGGTCTGCCTTCGCGGGAGGAGCTGTGCTGAAGAGTGGAGCTGGATGGCGGCTTTAGCTGCCGCGATGATTGTGGAACGAGGAGAGGGGAGCTGTGCCCTGGCATCTGAGCCCAGGACCCGGGCTCCGCACCTGCAGGGCGTGGCCGGGCTCGCGGGCTTGTTTCTAGTTTCCCTCTCGTGCCCGGATGCTCCCGGTGCCCTTTCCAGCTGGTCGACAGCTTAGCCCCTTCCTAATTTCTTACCACGCAAATCTGCCTTGTTTTTCTCAACGCCCTCAGGCGGGAATTGCTTAGGGAGAGCTGCCGGCCGGCTGTTCTTAGAGTCTGCCTATCACCCCCAAAAGAACCTCAGGGGAGGGGACTCCACTTCTCCCAGATGGGTGTCCAGTGCGCCAGCGTCATTATCTGAAAAACCCAGCCGCGCTGTGGCGTAGCAGGCTAAGCCTCTGCCTGCGGTGCCGGCTCCCATATGGGCACCCTTTCATGTCCCGACTGCTCCTCTTCCAGTCCAGCTCTCTGCTATGGCCTGGGAGAGCAGTGGAGGATGGCCCAAGTGTTTGGGCCCTGCACCCGCATGGGAGACCTGGAAGAAGCTCCTGGCTCCTGGCTTTGGATCCCAGCTCTGATAGGAGGAGTGAACCAGTGGATGGTTCTCTCCTCTCTCTGCCTGTAACTCTGCCTCTCAAATAAATTAAATCTTAAAACAAACAAACAAACAAACAAACAATTATTCTTACCATTAAATTAATTATTTGGCCCCTTTGTCAAAAACCAATTGCCCATGCATGCTATTTTATTTCTGGATTATTCCTTTAGTTTCATTGATCTGTCAATCACTATGTCACCACATGTGCAGTAAGTCTTGGAATCCAGGGCGTCAGTCCTTGTATTTTGTGCCTTTTCAGAACAGTCTTGATTATTGTAAGTTCTCTACGTATGTGAAGTCTGTAATTGTTTCCTTTCTTCACAAGAGGCTGCTGGAATGTTTCGGTCAGGATTCAGTTGAATATCAATCAATAAGGAAGAAATACAAATCTTACAATCCAGTCTTCCGGTGCATGTACATTTAGATTTCTGTAAGCCGTGTTTTATAGCTTTGAAACCAAAGGTCTTGCCCAGTTTTTATTAAATTTACCCTTAGTACTGCACGTTGTAACCTTATTGATTCCTAATTTATTTTCTAATTAATTGTTGACACTACATACAAATATAATTGATATCTGTAAATGACCCTTGCATTCTGCAGTTTTGCTAACCTCAGTAATTCCAGTGGCTTGTTAAAGCATTCATTTGGGTTTTCTATTTGTATGATTATATCCTCTGCAAATAAAAATAGCTTTATTTCCTTTTTTGCCGTCTGCATGTGAGGTATTGCTTTTCCTTGGCTTATTGTACAGGCTACAGTCTCTCATGTGATTCTGAGTAGAAGGGTGAAAACGGGCACCCTGGCCTGATTCCAATTCATTTTTTGCCAACGAGTAAAACTATTTGTTCATTTATTTATACTTTATCTTATTTTATAGACCTGAGTTCTGTTAAAAATAATTATTTATTTGAAAAGCAGAGGGGCCGGCGCCGTGGCTCCCTAGGTTAATCCTCTGCCTGCGGCACCGACATCCCATATGGGCGCCAGTTCTAGTCCCGGTTGCTCCTCTTCCAGTCCAGCTCTCTGCTGTGGCCTGGAAAAGCAGGAGAAGATGGCCCAAGTGCTTGCGCCCTGCATCCGCATGGGAGACTGGGAAGAGGCTCCTGGCTCCTGGCTTCGGATCGGTACAGCTCTGGCCATTGCGGCCAACTGGGGAGTGAACCAATGGAAGGAAGACCTTTCTCTCTGTCTCTCTCTCATTGTCTAACTCTATCTGTCAAAAAGAGAGAGAGAGAGGAAGGAAGGAAGGAAGGAAGGCAAGCAAGCAAAGCAGAGAGAGGGAGCTCTATTTGCTGGTTCACAGCCCCAAAACCTACTACAGTCAGGGCTGTAGCTGAAGGAGACAGGAAGTCCAATGAACCATGAATTTATTAAATAAAACCTGATTGGTAGTGATGTATTGTCCTTTTCCTATACTACTGGATTTAATTAACTAAAATCTATTTTTTTTTTACAGATTTATTTATTTATTTGAAAGTCAGAGTTACAGAGAAAGAGAGAGAGAGAGAGAGAGAGAGAGAGAGAGGTCTTCCATCCTCTGGTGCACTCCCCAAATAACCACAACAGCCAGGGCTGGATTAGGCCAAAGCCCAGAGCCTGAAACTCCATCAGGGTTTCCCACATGAGTGGCAGGGGCCCAAGCACTTGGGCCATCCTCTGCTGCTCTCCCAGGCGCATTAGCAGGGAGCTGGTTCAGAAGTGGAAAAGTCAGGACTCAAACAGGTACTCATATGGGATACCAGTGTTGTAAGCAGCTTAACCTGCTATTCCAAACCCGGCCCCTAACTATCTAACATTTGTTGAGATTTTTTTCTGTGTGTCTATGCTCATGAAACATACTGGCATGTAATTGGCCTTTCTTACATTGTCTTCACTTATTTTAGGTAGCAGGGTAAGACAGCTCTCAGAAAATCTGTTGAGAAGTGCTCCCTCCTTCTCAACGTAAAACAGTTTATAGAACTGGTATTTTTTTCCTTAAATGTTTTCTAGAATTCACCAGTGAAGCCAAAGTTTCTGGAGTCTTCTTTGAGGGCGGATTTTAAATTCTGAACTTACGGTTTTAAATAGATATGGGGTTGTTCACATTCTCTAGTTCGAGTGAGAGTGGTACGTGGCTTTCCAGGAATATTCCTGCTCACCCAAGTTCTGGAACACAGGACTTACGTCGTTCAGCACAGTCTCCATTACCTTTGTCGTTTACAACCTCTGGGGAGCCCTTCTTTTGATTTCCCTTTCATTGTTCATTTGCATCTTCTGTTTTTCCCTGGATCACTTTATTTTTTATTTGTATTTGTTTAAAATATGTATTTATTTATTTGAAAGGCCGAGCTACAGAGAGGCAGAGGCAGAGAGAGAGGAGTTCTTTCATTCACCGGTTCATTCCCCAGATGGCTACAATGGCCGGAGCTGTGCAGATCCGAAGCCAGGAGCCAGGAGCTTCTTCCAGGTCTCCCATGGGGGTGCAGGGGCCCAAGGACTTGGGCCGTCTTCCACTGCTTTCCCAGGCCATAGCAGAGAGCTGGATCAAAAGTGGAACAGCTGGGACTCAACCTGGCGCCCATGTGGGATGCTGGCACCGCAGGCGTTGCCTTTACCTGCTGTGCCACAACACTGGCCCTACTTTATTTTTCAACAAACCTGACTTTTTAATTCCACTTTCCCATGAACTTATTAGTATTAGTATTAGTATTAGTATTAGTATTAGTATTAGTATTAGTATTAGTATTAGTATTAGTAGGCAGGGACAGAGACAGACACGGAGATCTTCCACCTGCTGGTTCACTACCCAGATACAACAGCTAGGGTGAGGCCGGGCAGAAACTGCACTGAGAACTCCATCAGGGCTCCCACGTGGGGGCAGGGACCCAGACACTTGACCCATCACCTGCTGCCTCCCAGGATGTGCATTAGAAGCACCTGGGATCAGGAGTAGAGCAAGGACTTGAGTCCAGGACTTGGATGTGAGACGCCGGTGTCTAGGCGGCTGCACCAGTCACCTGCCCTACATTGGTTTAGTTATTCACCTTTTCCAGGATACACTTTCATGGCAGGGTGATTGACAGTCTATTCTTTGCTTTCTATTTCATTTGATTCTGATCTATGATTTCCTTCCTTGTTGCTTTGGGATATTCACAAAGTTGGTGGGGAATGGAATTAAAAGATGAGTTCATGGCAGCAGGCTCTGGCACCTGCTGCCCACAGGTGGAAGCCCAGAGTGAGTTGTGGCTTCTGGCTTCAGCCTGGCTCAGTCCCAGCTGTTGCAGGTTATTGGGGAATGAACCAGCAGAGGGGAGATCTCTGCTTCTCTCTCTCTCTCTCTCTCTGTTTCTCTCTCTCTCTGCTTCATTTTGGAGCGCCTGGGTTTGAGTCCTCACTCTGCTCACAATTCCAGCTTCTGGCTGCCGGCCGTGGCGGGCCGCCACAGGCACGCTCCATGAGTTGGGAGACCCACTTTGAGTTCTAAGCTCCTGGCTTCACCGGCCTCGGGCCTGACTGTTGTGGACATTTGGGGAATGAACCAGTGCATAGATCTCTCTGTATCTGTGTCCGTCTCTGTCTCTCTTCCTTTCATATTAAAACAAAACAATACAAAAACTAAGTTTCTTTTGTTGCAAAAAATTTTGAAATCTATACATAGTTTTTTAAATATTTATTTTATTTATTTGAAAGGCAGTGTGACATGGGAACAAGGGGTGGGGAGGGAGAGAGAGAGAGAGAGAGATCGATCTTCCATTGCTGGTTTACTTCTCAAGTGGCCACAACAGCCAGGACTGAGCCAGGCTGAAGTCAGGAGCTTCTTCCGGGGCTCCCCCATGGGTGCAGGGGCCCAAGGACTTGAGCCATCCTCCGCTGCCTTCCCAGGTCATAGCAGAGAGCTGGGTGGGAAGTGGAGCAGCTTGGACTAAAACCAGTGCCCATATGGGATGCCAGCACTGCAGACTGCTACGTCACAGTGCTGGCCTCTACTTACTGGTTTTCTATCTACTTGTTCTATCAATTAGTGAGAGAGGCATGTGGAACACTACAATTAGATATGCAAGTTTATCTGTTTTCTCTTTTAGTCTGTTAGTTCCTCGTGTCCCTGGCACTGTTGCTCAGCGCACGCACATTTAGTGGAGTCTTCTTGAGGAAGCAGTCCTCTCCTTGTCATGAACTGTTTCTGTCCCTGTTGATATATTTTCTGAAATTACTTTAAATGATGTTAATGTAGTCATTTCAGTTTTTTATGTTTAGTTTTCTGGGTGTCTTTTTTCTATCCTTTAACTTTTTTTTAGAAAAAGATTTGTTTATTTATTTGAAAGTCAGATACAGAGAAGGAGAGGCAGAGAGAGAGAGGACCTCCCTCCATTGGTTCACACCCCAGTTGGCTGCAATGGCCAGAGCTGCGCCCATCCAAAGCCAGGAGCCAGGAGCTTCTTCCAGGTCTCCCACATGGGTGCAGGGGCCCAAGGACCTGGGTCCTCCTCCACTGCTTTCCCAGGCCATAGCAGAGAGCTGGATAGGAAGTGGAGCAGCCAGGACTGGAACCAGTGCCCATATGGGATGCTGGCCCTACAGTTGGCGGCTTTACTCGCTACGCCACAGTGCCAACCCCTATCCTTTAACTTTTAACTGGCCGATGATTTTAGAGTTTGTTCTTACAGACTTTTTGTATGGTATGAAACCTCTGTCTTGTAATTGGACAGTTTCAGCCAGTTATATTTTGTGTGATTATGAATATGGTTGTATTTGACTACTCCTACGACATCTTGCTATTTGTTTTCGGTTTGTTCTTTGTTCCTTCTTCCTTTGTCCTGCTTTCCCCCATTCACTGAGTACTTAGCATTTTTAAAAGATTTTCATTCTTTAAATTTATTTAAGTGGCAGAGTCACAGAGGGTTGAGGGGGTAGGGGGAAGAGAGAGAGAGAGACAGCTCTATCCGCTGGTTCACTCTCCAAATGGCCGCAATGGCCAAGGCTGGGCCAGGCCAAAGCAGGAGCCTGGAACTGTATCAGGGTCTCCTACATTGGTGGCAGGGACCAAAGCACCTAGGTCATCATCTGATGCCTTCCCAGGCGCATTAGCAGGGAGCTGGATGGGAAGTGGAGCAGCCGGGACTCGAACCAATGCTCCGATATGAGCTGCTGGTGTTGGAAGTGGTGGCTTAGCCTGCCGAGCCGCATGCCAGCCCTGAGGCACCATTTCTCAAAGGACGTTACCCTACTATCTTTGGCATTTTGCTCCTACCCAGTGGCCCTGACTTTGCAAGCTCTGGTAGTACAAGGACCTCGGGACTGCTGCCTGCCTGATACTCTGCTGAGTCCTATCCCGGTGCCAGAGATGTTCCAGTGGGAAGCCGGAGGTCTCTGGCTTGGAGAAACGGAGAGGGGAGTGCATATTTTCCTACTGGGGGTGTGGTGATCGGGAACCTGCCCGCTATTTCTTCATAGCCCTCTGTAGTATAGGTCATGTTATCATCCTTATTTTTTAGGTTTCAAAATTAAAATTCAGGGGCCAGGGCTGTAGCACATCAGGTAAAGCCACCACTGGCAGCACCAGCATCCTATATGGGCACAGGTTCAAGTCCCAGCTGCTCCACTTCTGATCCAGCTTCCTGCTAATGCACCTGGGAAAGCAATGGAGCATGACCCAAGTGCTTGGGCCCCTGCCATCCACATGGGAGACCTGGATGGAGTTCCTGGCTCTTGGCTTCTGCCCAGCTCACCCCTGGCCATTGTGGCCATTTGAGGAGTGAACCAGCAGATGGCAAATCTCTCTCAAATAAATCAATCAATCTTTTTTTTTTTTAAATAAAAGCTTTTATTGGAGATGAATAGATTTATGCATGCTTGTACTCCAGGCCACAGCAGCGCTGCAGGGATGGAGTAAAATTCCATCAGGAATTGCAAATAAAGCAGCCTCTCTCTGCCTCTGTGTCCCTCGGACAGAATGGCTGAGATCTCAGACCCTGCCCCCAGGGGGACAGGGAGGGTCTCCCAGGCACTTCCTGGTGGTCTGCCTGGTCTTTCCTCTGGAGGTCTCTCTGCCATCCCTTGGCCTCCGTGGGCCTGGGGCCAGCAGCTGCTCCGGGAGATCTTCCTGCCCCTGACTCACATGCTCTCAACACATTTTTTTTTGTTGTTTTGTTTTGTTCCCTGCCTCTGGGACTGGGTCTTGGTAGAAGTGGAGCAGCTGGGACTCGAACCGGCACCCATGTGGGATGCTGGTTCTGCAGGCGGAGGTGTAACCCACTATGCCACAGCACCGGCCCCTCATCACAGTTTTTCTGTGTTGTACCTGACCAAGGTAACGAGCATTTTATGTGTCTTGGAGAAAAGTTTCACGTGTTTTCTGTTGTCTTTATGAAGTCTTGATTGGAGACTTAACTTTCACCCAATTAACAATCAAACCATCACTTCGCAATGCATCTCCCAGACCAGTCAGGAGCACTGCCCCTTTCACTGCCTATAAAATCCCTGGGGGCCGGTGCTGCGGCGCAGTGGGTTAAGGTCCCGGCCTGCAGTGCTGGCATTCCCTATGGGTACTGGTTCTGGTCCCACCCAGCTGCCCCACTTCCAATCCAGCTCCCTGATGACATGCCTGGGCCACTGCTACTCATGCGGGAGACCTGGATAGAGTTGAGGCTCCTGGCTTTGGCCTGGCCCAGTCCTGGCAGTTGTGGCCATTGGGGAGTGAACCAGTGGTTAGAAGATCTCTCGCTCTCTCTCTCTGCCTTTCAAATAATTAAAATAAATCTTTAAAAAAAGAAAGAAAGAAAGAAAGAAAACCCAGGTTGGGCTGGGCACAGCCACACCCAGGGCCTCACCAGCCTCACAGAAAACCCTCCAGGCCAACCACAGCTGCATTTTACAGATAAAGAAGCTCAAAGCTTAAAAGACTGTGCATGCGGCCCAGAGGCAGGACTAGAACCAGCTCTTCCGTCTCCCGCTCAAGGCCTTTTCCTCCGAGTTGGAGTTGCTAACGGGGGGGACTGCGGGCAGTGACAGCTTCTCTGCCTGGTGTGGAGGCCCAGCCACCAGCGTCTGGACACCTCCACACTCACCCTCTTCCTCCGGAGTTCCTATGATGTTCACTCATTCTGAACTCGGCCCGGTCGGCCCTCTGTCACCATGGATTCAACCAAGCACAGACTGCAGACATTAAAAAAGAAAAAAAGAAAAAGACCTCCAATTGTCATTCCCGAAACAGCGCAGTAGGACAGCTACGAATATGGCATGACATCATATCAGGTATTATCCAGAGACAGTTCCAGTACACAGGGGGATCCCGCAGGCTGTATGTGGACACTGTACCACTTTGTTTATTTTTTTAAGATTTATTTATTTATTTGAAAGTTAGAGTTACACACAGAGAGAAGGAGATGCAGAGAGAGAGAGAGAGAGAGAGAGAAAGGTCTTCCAACCGCTGGTTCACTCCCCAGATGGCCACAACAGTAAGAGCTGCGCCAATCCAAAGTCAGGAGCCAGGAGCTTCTTCCGGGTCTCCCATGCAGGTGCAGTGGTCCAAGCACTTGGGCCATCTTCTGCTTTCCCAGGCCATAGCAGAGAGCTGGATGGGAATTGGAGCATCTGGGATTTGAACCAGCGCCCACATGGGATGCCTGCACTGTAGCCAGCAGCTTTACCCGCTAGGCCACAGCGCCGGCCCCATTGTACCACTTTACGATAGGGACTTGGGCATCCTGGCTTTTGGTATCTCCAGGTGTGCTGGAACCAATCCACCTTGGATGCTGAGCACTGACCATTCACAGTCACTGTGTCAGTCCTACCAGGCACTATGCCAGGTCCTGGGTGTGAATGAGACACACAAAGCCCATCTCCCAGCGAGCTTAGAATGCTTGGAGGAGCCTGGCGCTGACGTCAGGACCTGAGGTGAGATGAGTGTCAGCTCAGGGAGGTGTGGATCCAGGGGAGGAGCCGGCTGGAGGCTCTGACCCGTTTTAGTGGTGGAAGCACCTGCCTTGGGCGTGGCACCGGAGGAAATTGACCAGACCAAGAGAGCAGAAAGAAGGAAACCAAGAAGGAATGCGATATCCAAAGGCCAGCAGGCAGCAGAGTTTCTGGAAATTAGGAGAAACAAAGCAAGAAGGAGGTCTGTGTTTAGGCTGTTTTCCGACCCCAGCCAGACGCGCAGCGATTGGGTTCCGATCCGACACTAACCGCACAGAATCAACAGCGTGTTCAGCCCCACAAGGCTGCCAGTGAGGCCACCTGTGACCCTAGGGTGCCCACGACCCCTCCTCAGGCTGGCTACTTCGCCAGAGCAGCTGCTAGGACTCGGGAAGCCACTCCTCCTCCTCTCTTTGTCTCTGTGTAGAGGCTATTACAACGGACACACAGGCCAAGAGGGACACGGTGAGTCCTGAGGGCCAGAGCTTTTGTGCCTAGGCAGGCGGGGGTGCACCCGCCCACCAGGAGCTCCCAGCATCCTCTGCTTCACTCGGTCCACAGAACCGCAGGGCAGTGGGTGCCTGAACTTCCCGCCCCCAATCACTTGACGGATCTGGTGGCCAGCCCCGTCCTGAGGCTATCTCAGGACCCGCCCTACATCACTCAATAACAACACACATTCAGGTGTGGCTGAAGGGCTCCTTGTAACTCTCCTATCCCAGGGCTTTCAGGCTGTCTTTGCCAGGAGCCAGGGACCGAGACCAAAGCCGGTCATGTGTGACAAGACGATGCCTTAGTCAAGCCCGGACGCACATGCAACACTGGTCCCATGAGATCCCACTGGAGCTGAAAAACCCTTGTCAGCCGAGATCTCGGTGCAATGCATGACTCACACGCTGCTGGTGACGCCGTGCAAATGCTCGTATGGAAGCAGCACATGCGGTTAGGCACGCTACACCACGCTGCATAGCAAGTGCTGGGCTGTGACTTATTATCATATACGTCTTATCCTTATTTTAGAGTACATTCTCCACTTACTAAGATCAATCTACTGTCAAGCACTTGGGTGCTGTCTGAAGCCATCTCGTGCTTACCCGTCAAGAGGTAATGGGTCGGCCGGCACTGCAGCTCACTAGGCTAATCCTCCGCCTGCGGCGCTGGCACCCCGGGTTCTAGTCCCGGTTGGGGCGTCGGATTCTGTCCCGGTTGCTCCTCTTCCAGTCCAGCTCTCTGCTGTGTGGCCTGGGAAGGCAGTGGAGGATGGCCCAGGTCCTTGGGCCCTGTACCCGCATGGGAGACCAGGAGGAAGCACCTGGCTCCTGGCTTCGGATCAGCACAGCGAGACGGCCACAACATGCCAGCCATAGCGGCCACTTGGGGGGTGAACCAACGGAAAAAGGAAGACCTTTCTCTCTGTCTCTCTCTCTCTCTCACTGTCCACTCTGCCTGTCAAAAAAAAAAAAAAAAAAAAAAAGAGGTAATGGGTCAAGAGGCCATGTGAGGAGCAGGCATTTAGCCCAGTGGTTCAGACGCCCAAGTCCCACATCAGAGGGCCTGGGTTCGAGTTCCACCTCTGGCTGCCGACTCGTTTCCTGCCAGTGCGGACCCTGGGAGGCAGTGGTGATGGCTCTGGTGGTGGGGTTTCTGTCACCTACGTGGGATGCCTGGCCCAGCTCTGGCTGTTGTGGACATTTGGGGAGTAAACCAGGAGATGAGGGTTCTCTCTCTCTCTCTCTCAGGAAGGAAGAAAGCAATGAAGGGGCGTGGTGGGGAGGGAGGAAAAGAGGCCTTGTCCGGTGATTGGCCTGCACCGGGCAGGTTGGTGTAGATGCCCTCCATGGTGATTACACCTGTCGTAATGCATCTCCCGTCATTATGCGTAGATGGAGTTTAGGCAGAGAGTTTCAGGCAGCAAATGGTAAGCCATGAGGGCTCGAGATGCCTGAAGCAGGTCCAGAAAGAAAGAGGTTAAAGAAGTCTTGAGAGCAGGAGCAGAGGAGCCACCAGGGCTTCAGTGATGAGACTTGCAGGTTCCAAGGATCACTCCAGTGGCTGCGAGAGCTGGGCTGAGGGCGATCCTGGGCTCGGACAGGCAACCTGGAGGCTGCAGCAGTGATGGTGTGGAGACTGCAGTGGTGGGACTGTCAGAAGGCGGGAAGAAGAGCTGGTCGTGGATGGTAGAGCTGAATTTGGCCTTGATTTTGGGGATCTCCTGATCACTATCATTTTTGCAACAATTAATTATGCCCTGCCTTAAAACATTGATTTTTATATTTAGTCCTACCTTTTCAAGGCTATCAGCTTTTCATGCCTGTGCATCTTTTTTTTTTTTTTTTTAAGATTTATTTATTTATTTGAAAGCAGAGTTACAGAGAGGCAGAGGCAGAGAGAGAGACAGAGAAAGGTTCTCCATCAGCTGGCTCACTGCCCAGATAGCCGCAACAGCCAATCTGAAACTAGGAGCCAGAAATCTCCTCCGGGTCTCCCACATGGGTGCAGGGGCCCAAGCACTTGGGCCATCTTCTACTGCTTTCCTAGGTTATAGCAGAGAGCTGGATCGGAAGTGGAGCGGCCAGGACTCGAACCGTCACCCACATGGAATGCCAAGACTGCAGGCGGCGGCTTTACCTGCTAGGCCACAGCGCGGGCTCTGTGCATGTGCATCTTGTCTCCCCAGCATTCCTTGAGACCTGCGATGGGCTCTCCTGCCTAATCCAAAAGCACCTTTCTATTCTTTGGGCTCAGTTTCTCCAGTGCTAACAGGGAGGGTGGAGGGAGTCCTTGTCTTTCCTGTTTTGCAGGGTTTCGTGAAGATCCAGTATCCAGTGATGTCAAGTGGATTTTCTTTCTTTTTTAGATTATTTATTGGAAAGGCAGAGTTACAGAGAAAGAGGGAGAGACAGAGAGATTTCCCAATCACTGGTTCATTCCCCAAGTGGTCACAACAGCCAGATCTCGGCTCGGGTAAAGTCAGGAGCCAAGAATTCCATCTGGGTCTCCAACAGGAGCGGCAGGGGTCCAGGGCACGGGGTCAGAAGTGGAGCAGCCAGGCCTCCAACCAGCACTCCAATATGGGATGTCAGTGTTGCAGGCAGCAGCTCAGCCTGCTGTGCCAAACACCAGCCGAGGTAGCCTTAAATAGCACACAGATGAAATAGATTATTTTTGAAAGGTTTATTTATTTGGAAGGTAGAGAGAGAGAGAAAGAGGGAGAGACAAAGAGAAAGCTCTTCCATCTGCTGGTTCACTCTACAAATGGCTGCAACAGCCAGGGCTGGACCAGGCCAAAGCCAGGAGCCTGGAACTTCATCCAGGTCTCCCATCAAGGAGTCTAAGCCTTAGGCCATCTTCTGTTGCTTTCCCAGGTGCATTAGCAGGCAGCTGGTTCAGAAGTAGAGCAGCCAGTGTTGCGGGTGAAAGGTGGCACATGGAAGAATTCCCAAGCGGACAAGGCAGAGAGAAAAGCAAGATTTATTGGAGACAAAGACCTGTTGGCAGAGTGGCCCAGAGGGGAGACTCCAAAAGAGGCTAAACCCAAAGGGGCTTGTGGTAATGTATTTTTTGTTTGTTTTTAAGATTTATTTATTTGAGAGACAGAGTTACCGGCCAGTGGCAGAGAGAGAGAGAGAGGTCTTCCATCCACTGGTTCGGTCCCCAAATGGCTGTATCAGGCAGAGCTGGGCCAATCCAAAGCCAATTCTTCCAGGTCTCCTATGTGGGAGCAGGGGCCCAAGGGTTTGGGCCACCTTCTACTGCTCCCCCAGGCCAGAGAGCTGGATCGGAGGAGAAACAGCCAGGACTAGAACCAGCGCCCACATGGGATGCCATGCCGGTACTGCAGGCGGCAGCTTTACCGGCTTTGCCACAGAGCCAGCCCCAGTAGTTGGGTTTCTAAGCACAATTCTAGGGAAGAAAAAAAGAAAAACTTAATGATCAGCAAAAAGGTGGGGACAAAACCCATCGAAAGACCAGACCTATAATTTTATTTGCCCTATCTGGCTTGCTCAGGATAAAACAAAAATGCCAGCAGAAGGGTGGACAGGTAACTTGTTTTCATGTTAACCTGTGAGCTCAGAAGGGTGGAATCGCCACTCCCTTGCTATTCTCATGATAAAATTGGAAGCTCCCAGGGGCTGGGGCAGGCACTTTTGACCTTGCTACAGATAACCTTTGGGCAAAGCAAGCATTTTGCTCCCTCAATTTCCACCAGGGCCAACCTGACTGCCTTTTAACCAGTCTAACTCCTCACACAGGCACTCAAACCAGCACTCATAAGGGAAGCCAGAGTCGCTGGCGGTGGCTTAACCCGCTGAGCCACAGTGCCAGTCCCCTACATTTTCTTCTAGGCTATATTGCAGTGGCCACCTCATATCTCTGTCCCAGAATTGCCCCGCACTTGAAGCAAACCCTTTCTCCCTTGCTGCCTGCTCAGCCTGCTCCTGTAGGTGGCCTGTTGGATAGACACACTGGGGATTTGGGGTGCAGACTGCATTGGAGAGAAGGGCTGGATTCCAGAGCCAGGTCCTGATCATTTAAAATCAAACCTGGGTACTCTCACTCTTTTTTTTTTTTTTTTTTTAAGATTTATTTATTTATTTTTGAAAGGCAGAGTTACAGAGAGGCAGAGAGAGAGAGAGAGAGAGAGAGAGGTCATCCATCCGCTGGATCACGTCCCAATTGGCCAAAATGGCCAGAGCTGCACCGATCTGAAGCCAGGAACTAGGAACTTCTTCTGAGTCTCCCATGTGAGTGCAGGGGCCTGAGGACGTGGGCCATCCTCCAGTGCTTTCCCAGGCCATAGCAGAGAGCTGGATGGGAAGTGGAGCAGCCGGGACAGGGACCTGTGCCCATATGGGATGCTGGCTCTGCAAGGTGGCGGCTTTATCTGCTACGCCACAGCCTCAGCCTGGCTCTCTGTTCTTAAGAGCCCCCCTGACTTCCTGCCTCCTAGGGCTCTGGCTTCTGACCATTTTGCTCAGCTCCCCCTCTCCCTCTCCCTCTCTCTTTCGCTCCCCTCCTCCCCAGACCCCTGTTCATTTCTTCCTTTCGCTATCTTTGTTTTTTCCTCCCAACCCTTGCTCTCAGCGCCTCACCTTCTACCCTCAAGGGGCCTATCAAGGAATTTTCCTAAACAAAGACACTTCCTTCCTGAAAAGGAACTCTGGTGCCAGCTGATAAAATAATAAAGTCCCTTACTCTGTGACAACAGGGACGAGGCTGCCAAGTCGTGCTTGTTGTGTGTGAGCTTGGACATTCCCAGGATCCATCTGGCCATGGGGAGGTAAGCACGGAGATTCCTGCCTATGTTCACCGAGTCTGGGAGGAAAGCTGAGTTCTTCTGATCCACCCATTCAGTGATGGGCAAAAGAGGGGGTTTAGGGGACTGGCGTTGTGGTGCAGTAGGTGAAGCTGCTACCTGAGATGCCAGCATCCCATACTTGAGTCTTGGCTGCTCCGCTTCCAATCCAGCTTCCTGCGAATGTGCCTGGGAGGAAGAAGAAGATGGGCTGAGTAGTTGGGTCCTTGCTACCCACATGGGAGACCCGAATAGAGATGGCCTGCCCCAGCTCTGGTCATTGTGGCCATTTGGGGAATGAACCAGCAGATGGAAGATCTCTCTCTCTCTCTCTCTCTTTTTATTTACTTGGGAGGCAGAGTTACAGATAGAGAGGGAGAGACAGAAAGGTCTTTCACGTGCTGGTTCACTCTCCAAATGGCTGCAATGACCAGAGCTGGGCTGAACCAAAGCTGGGAACCAGGAGCTTCTTCCAGGTCTCCCACATGGGCACAGGGGCCTAAGCACTTGGGTCATCTTCTGCTACTTTCCCACACCATCAACAGGGATGCTGGATCTGAAATGGAGCTGCTGGGACTTGAATCGACACCCATATGGGATGCCGGCACCACAGTCAGATGCTTAACCTACTAGGCACAGCACCGGCCCTGCAAGAGCTTTCTCTTAATTTTCTCTCTCTTTCTCTCTCTCTCTCTGCCTTTCAAACACATAAATAAATCTTAAAAGGAAAAAAAAGTGGATTTTTAGGAACGGTCAGAGATTGGATGGATGGGCTTCTTTGCCTGAACTTGAACTCAGACGTCAGCTCATTCAATTCTCTCTCTCGGGAGTTTGTCACTGTTGGTCAGGTCAGTTTGGTGCCCTGGTGTGGACAGTGAAGAGGGCCATCGCCGTGTGGCTACAGACGTCACGGAGCTGCTGGAGGAGGAGAGCAGCCAGAAGCTTTTTCTGTGTTGAGACCAAAATGTTTCTCCCAGAGACAGCTGGTGTGGGGCTGCTGGGCAGGGGGTAGCTCAGGAAGGACCCGCAGGGCTGCGTGGGACCCACCCGTGAGGCCCTCCCTCTGCCTCCTGCTCCACGCACCACCGCCATCCTCCTGTGAGGCCGGTGCCCCCTCCTGCTATCCCCTGTGGAGCCGCTCCATGGCCCTGTGAGGATGGGTCCTCTCTCCTGGAATCCTCTGGCCATCGCTCTGGGCTTCGCACCAGGAGCATGTTTTAGACCTGCGGCTTTCCAACCGCGGGACAGCGAACCAGGGCCAGAAACACACATTTGTCTTTGTACTTCTGTGCACTCAACACAGCACTCGCTTGCTCCCTCCCCCTCCCCTCCCCTTCCCTCCCCTCCCCTTCCCTCCCCTCCCCTCCCCCTCCCTCCCCTTCCCTCCCCTTCCCTCCCCTCCCCCTCCTCCCCACCCTACTGGAAAGGCTCTCCCATTGCATCTCCTGCTTCCAGCTGTGGCTGCTCTGAGGCTCCCCAGGGCCTGAGAAGCTGACTCCAGGTAAACAGCCCGAGGCCATGCTGAGTGCCCAGAGTTCTACACGCTCTGTGGCTTTGCCCCCTCCCCCCGCCCCAGGGCCTTTGCCCCTCTTCCCCGGGAAAACCGCCCACACCTCAGGGACTCATACTGCTTCTCCCCAAGAGGCCTTTGCTCGGGTTTTCTGGATTTCCATCACTCTCATAAAGTTCTCTCTCTCTCTCTCTCTTTTAAAGATTTATTTTTATTTATTTGAGAGGCAGAGTTACAGAGAGGCAGAGGCAGAGAGAAAGTGGTCTTCTATCTGCTGGTTCACTCCCCAGATGGTCGCAATGGCCAGAGCTGGGCTGATCTGGGTCTCCCACACAGGTGCAGGGGTCCAAGGACATGGGCCATCTTCCACTGCTTTCCCAGGCCACAGCAGAGAGCTGGATAGGAAGTGGAGCAGCTGGGACTCGAACCAGTGCCCATATGGGATGCCGGCACTGCAGGCAGCGGCTTTACCTGCTGTGCCACAGCGCCGGCCCCCATAAGATTCTCATTATGCTGCACTGGAACTCTGATCCACACATCTGCATCCTTCACTAACCCAAGCTCCCAAGGGCAGCAAATTGTGCGTCTTAATCCATCTTGGGTCACTGGTTCACTGGCGTCTACAGGAGTGTTATTGTCCATCAGATGCGAGTGGAAAATTAGCAAAAGAGCACTGTTGTGAGGGCCGGCGCTGTGGCACAGCAGGTAAAGCTGCTGCCTGCAGTGCCCGCATCCCATATGGGCACTGGTTCGGGTCCTGGCTGCTCTTCTTCTGATCCAGCTCCCTGCTGATGGTGCGGGAAAGCAGTAGAAGATGGCCCAAGTCCTTGGGCCTCTGCACCCCAATGTGGGAGACCCAGAGGAAGCTCCTGGCTCTGCCTGGCCCAGCCCTGGCCATTACAGACATTTGGGGAGTGAATCAATGAATGGAAGAAGAAACTCTCTCTGTCTCCCCCTCTCTGTGTAATTCTTTTTATTTATTTATTTTTAAATTTTATTTGAAAAGCAGAGTTACAAAGAAGCAGACAGAAAGAGAGAGAGAGAGAGGTGCCCATATGGGATGCCGGCACCGCAGGCGGCGGCTTTACCCTCTGCGCCACAGCGCCAGCACCGTTTGTATAATTCTAACTTTAAGATAAACAAATGTATCTTTAAAAAAATAAACAAAATAAATCTTAAAAAAAAAAACACACTATTCTCCAGTTCTACATCGTCATTAACTAAAGTTCTTTTATTGCATATGATCTTGATCTCTTTGGCCACTTTTCAAATTAAAGAGGAAGGGGGGGGTCCCACGTGCTGTTTCACTCCCCAAATGCCCACGACAGCCTGGACCAGGCCGAGGAAAAAGCAGCGGCTGCACGCTCCAGATCTGCCAGGTGGGCGACAGGAATCAATCCCATGACTCGAGCCGTCACCCGGGTCTGCTGGAGTCCAGAGCCGCAGCCAGCCACCGATCCCAGGCGCTCCGGTGTGGGACACAGGGGTCTTAACCTCTTGGCCAAGCACCTGCGCCTCCCTGGTCCTTTCAGTGACCCGGTTGTATCCGTGAGTGGTGGAGGGACGTTAAAGCTGTGGATTCTGTAGTTTCTGAAGCACCTCCTTCCCACTGCAGCCAGCAGGGTGCATCGCACAGGGGAGGCCCGGGACTCAGAGCTGGAAGACCTCAACAAGCAAATCAGGAGTCAATGCTCAGCTTTTGAATTTCTAAACTGATTGTTTTGAGAGCTGATGGCTTAAACAATGAATAGTCTTGAAAGCCAAGGCTTTAAACAATACGTAGTCTTGCAAGACTTGATTTGAAGCGAATAAAGGGCAGAGACGGTGGGTCCAGTCCCAGGCAGTGGGTTGGGAAGAGTGTGGGTCATGAGCCATGATCCCACCAGAGACAAGGTGGGGGATTGGGGCCACTGGGGCCACCTAGCAGAGAGCAGTGGGTGGGACCGGACTGACGCCAGCTTCCCGCTAATGCAGACCCTGGAGGGCTCTGGTGATGGCTCAAGTCATTGGGTTCCTGTCCCCCGCATGGGAGGCCTGGATTGAGTTCCTGGCTTCTGCCTCAGCTTAACCATGGCTGTCATGGGCGTTTGGGGAGTGAACCTGCTGGTGGGATCTCTCTCTCTGTCTCTGTCATTTAAAAAACAGCCAGCCAGCACCCCGGGTTCTAGTCCCGGTCGAGGTGCCGTATTCTGTCCCGGTTGCTCCTCTTCCAGGCCAGCTCTCTGCTGTGGCCCGGGAGTGCAGTGGAGGATGGCCCAGGTGCTTGGGCCCTGCACCCCATGGGAGACCAGGAGAAACACCTGGCTCCTGGCTTCGGATCAGCGTGGTGCACCTGCCGCGGTGGCCATTGGTGGGTGAACCAACGGCAAAGGAAGACCTTTCTCTCTGTCTCTCTCTCACTGTCCACTCTGCCTGTCAAAAAAAAAAATTTAAAATTAAAAAACAATTAAAAAAACAGCCAGCCAGAGAGATCAGGGTCATAAGGAATGGAAGGACTTCAGTGAAGATCCTGTAGGCCTGGGGATCCGACTGGCAGAGTCAGCAGGAGAAGCTGCAGGGAAGGGCGGGCCGGGGTCTCAGCAGTGTGTGGCCATCTTGGCCTGTGTTGGGATGCAGAGCAACTGTGCATGTCACTGTGTGGGAGCTGGGGCCTCTGGGAGGAACCTGCCCCTCAAGTGTCCACCAGAAGTGACACTGGGTCAGCAGCGAGCCCGCTCTCCCCATCCAACCACCCACAAGGGCCGATCCCTCTCCTGGTCCGGAGGGGCGGTGGTGATGTGGGTCAGAAAGCCCAAGAGCCCACACTGGAACAAGGTTAGGATTTCATCCCAAAGGAAAGAGTTATGGCAAGCCCTGAGTGTTTAAGGTGTGTGAGAACCTCTTTCTGGCTGGTTGAAAGATGGTTTATTGGGGTCCAGCACTGTGGCACAGTGGGTTAAAGCTGCCACCTGCAGTGCTGGCAGCCCATAAGGGCTCTGGTTCGAGTCCCGGCTGCTTTACTTCCAATCTAGTTCCTTACTATGGCCTGGGAAAGCAGTAGAAGATGGCCCAAGTCCTTGGGGCCCTGTACCCATGTGGAAGACCCAGAGAAGCTCCTGGCTCCTGGCTTTGGATCGGCACAGCTCCAGCTGTTGCAGCCAAGTGGGGAGTGAACCAGCAGGTGGAAGACACCTCTTTCTCTCTCTCTCTGTCTTCTTTCTTTCTCTATGTAACTCTGACTTTAAAATGAATAAATAAATCTTTTTTAAAAAAAAAACAACAACAACATTGAATTCACCTGTTGTCCCATTACCCTGAGATAATCACTATAATTATGTCAGTTCTGGGGAGGACATTGGCTCAGCAGTTACCATGCCCCTGGGACACCCGCATCCCATATCAGAGTGCCTGGCTGCAAGCCCTGACCCTGCTACTGATTCCAGCTTCCTGCTATGCTGTACCCTGGAGGCAGCAGAACATAGCTCAAGTACATGAGTCCCTGTCACTGTGTGAGGGACCGGAGAGGGTTCTGGGACTCTGGTTTTAGCCTGGCCTGGCCCTGGGCTGTTGTTAGCATTTTAGGGGGTGAACCGGCAGGTGTTTCTCTGCATTCCAAATAAGTAAACTTAGTCAATAAAAAGTTTTTTAAAAAATGCCAGTGCTTCCTGACATCTCTCTGTGTTATGCACAGATTTTTAATTTTTAATTATAAACGGGCTGAATCTCCTTTGTTTCCATTGGTTCCAGCATCTAGGACAATAGCTGATACAAAGAAGGCATTTGAGAACTACTTCATAGGACACTTTTGGATGAAAACTGTCTCAAAGCCAACAACAACGTGTTCTCACTATTATTACAAGTGACTTTGGGACAACTGTGTGGATTTCAGGTACCCTGGGGGGTGGGGAGGGCAGGATAAGGGAGGGTGGGAGACCCTGGGGAAAGCAGAGTTCTCAACTCACATTGCTAAGGAGCCCCAAGGGACAGCCAGGTCTCTCAGTGACAAAAGGACCCGACCAAGATGCAAGCACTTGGCTGAGCGCTCAAGCCACTGCTCTGGCTGCTGGCATCCCCTACTGCAGTATCTGGGATCCGGTCGCGGCTCTACTTCCCACCCAGGTTCCTATTGGTGATGGCTCAAGACCCTGGGTCCCTGCCTCCCACGTGGGAGACCCAGTTTGAGTTCTTGGCTCCTGGCTTCAGCCTGGCATAGCCCTGACTGTGGTGGGCATTTGGGCAGGGAGTTAGCAGATGGGATGTCTGCCTCTCTTTCTGTTTCTCTGCCTTTCAGATAACTATGATTAAAGCCAAATGGACCTAACAAGTGTCCTAAGACCGGATCTTCCTGTTTCAGGTAGCCAGAGGACTAAGCAAGCTGCCGCCAGCACTCTTCTGGGTCTCTGCTGGTGGTGGCGATTTTAAAGGGACAACGAACAAGGTCCCTGCCGGGAGGAAGGCAGCTCTGTCACCATTCCTAGGGGTTCCCCAACCACCCTCCCTCCCTCTCCCTCCTCTCACCTCCCCCCTCCCACCCCTGCCTGGGGTCAAGGCCAATGTCTTATCTCAGCCAGCTCTCTTCCGTCTGCCCTGACCACGCTCAACTCCCTTCTGGACCTGGTGTCCCTGGGTGAACGTCCCCCTGCAGCCCCTCCCCACAGAAACAGGCGGAGGTGGGCATCTGCTCCTTTTCAAGCCCCTCCCTGGCTGCTGAGGGCAGGGGTGGGGAGTGGAGTCCAGCCTCCCAGGGCCAGGATTTGGGGCTTCCTTGAACTGGAGCCACCCTCTTCCCCTGTCCCCTGGGCTGTACGTGTGCGTGAGGAGCAGAGACCATGGACAAGTGCTCCTGCTTCTCTCATCAGTAGCTTCCTGGAGACAGTGTGGCTGGAGCCGGTGAGCCCCAGGCTGGGCTGGGCTGTGACCCCCGGGCTGCAGCAGCAGGCCTGGACCTCCGCAGCCCCCTTGCCTTCCCTTTCTGCCCTTCTCTTCCCTTTCGGGCTCTTCCTCCTGTCATCTTCTTACTCCAAGCCTCATGGACTGCAGACTCTCCAGAAAGCAAGAGCCCCTTCCTATGCTTGTCCCTGTGGGCTCAGGGCCACAGAGCAGGTCCAGGCTGGGCCAGGCAGGGAGGCAGGGCCTGCAGCAGCCGAGCAAAGAGGCTGAGACAGGTGCACTGCTCCTCTGGCAGCTCCCTGAGGACAGCTGACCTCCAGGGTGGCAGGGCACGGGGCTGCCCCCTGGGGGGGTCTCCCTCCTCTACTTGGGATGTTCCTGATGCTGGTTTATTTTTTTTTTTGTATTTATTTATTTATTTTTGACAGGCAGAGTGGACAGTGAGAGAGACAGAGAGAAAGGTCTTCCTTTTCCGTTGGTTCACCCCACAGTGGCTGCTGCAGCCGGCACACCGTGCTGATCTGATGCTTTTTTGCCTTGAGGTCTGGTGCCTGGACTTGGGCCCTTCCTTCTGGGGCGGGGTGGGGAGTGGCAGAAGGGACCGGCTCAGGAAGAACGAAAGGCCATCATCTGCCACCTGCTGGCTGCCTTCAAGTTTCCAGCAAACTCTTGGAATTTTGCTGTGATTACTGTGACCTTGAAATTCAAGACCTCCATCCTCAGTGTGTCCCCCCCGCCCAGCCCCCTGCCTTGAGGGGCCACCCTTTTCATTGTCCCCATGTCCCCTTCCCTCTGTTCACCCCATTTGCGGGAGCAACAAAACCCCACGGGGACCTGTGTGAGAAGAGGGCTCCGACAGAGACAGTGCCTGACCCACGGGGACTGTGTGCTGGCAGGGGGCTCCCGGGCAGTGCCACAGCCAGGCTCCAGAGAGGGCCTCCCTAAAACTCCTCCCCCACACCCCCTGTACCCACAGGGGCTCACCTTTTCCCTCTGCGTAAGGCTGACCCATTTGTGCTTGTGATGGAATGAAAATGCCAAGGAAAGACACACGGCAGGTTGTGCCCAAATAGGAAACGCGCATCCACAGAGAACCAGGAGCTTCTGCCAACCTCCCAGGCAGGGGCCTCTCCCCTCCCCGCACTGCAGACCCGCGGTCCCCAGGCTGCCCGGCTGGGGAGGAGGGGCACCGTGGCTGAGGAGTCTGCCTCTGCTCCAGGCGACCCATCACCATCACTGTCACCCAGCCCTTCCCAGCAAGAGCGCTGGGGGCGGGGCCCTGCGGTGGGGGTGCTTTGGATATGAAGTCATCTCCCACAGAGAAGCGGCAGCCACGTTCTGCACGGCCCACTGGCAGTCTGGGATGCCTGCCCAGCACCAGGAGAGTGTCTAAAAATGCCCAAACCCGCCTTGGGATCTCAGGAGGCTGTTGGAGGACGCCCCAGGAGTTAGCTGGTGCCCGGATGACCGCCTACTCCTGCCGCTGCGTGCTGAGCAGGGAGCCCAACCCAGCCTCCCCAGACTCTGTGTGTTGCTGGGTGATCTGATGCCTACAGACAGGCAGGCCACTGGCAGCGGCACCTCCAGCACCCCAGTACCTGGCTGATCCCTGGGTACTGTGCTAAATAGAATTGAAACTCCAACGAGGTGTCAGGGGAGGCATGCCCAGGAAGGCACCATTGCTGCCTCCATGGGAGACAGAGGTCTGGCATTCAGCCCAAGACATGTCCTTACCCAATGCAAGGCAGGGAGTCAACAGCCGGCAAGGAGTGTGGCAGTGCGGGAGGTTTGAAGGGCCGCGGGATCGGCGCTTGGCATCACCCGGGGGACAAGAGCTATGGGGTGAGCAAAGCCACACTTGGCAGAGGGAGCGGGGGCACACAAGGGGGACACAGTGTGTCCTAGTATACAAAGAACTTAAGGACGCGGAGCCAGCCAGTGAGGATTCAACAGACACAGTGGAGAAAATGGGCTTTGGGGGTGGAGGGCATGTGCAGGGAGGGGGTGGTGGAGTGACTCTACCTTGACCTTGGGCAGCTTCCCCTAATAAATAATGATTGAAGGGAGGCCTGCTTGGGTGCAGAGCTGGGGGTTGGGCGGGACAGAATTCAGAGTAGGAAGATTGCATTGTCCAGTCACCTGTTCCCAGGCAACCGAATCCTTTTCCTCCCACATCCTCCAAGGCCAGGTTTCTTTTCAACTCAAGGAATTCCAGGGGTGTCCTTGTTCAAATTCACATGCAGCCAAAGTCCTTTCCTACACCCTTGCCTAGGCACCAGCCATGTCAGCTGGTGGGCAGACCTGGGCCATCTTCTCCACTGCTCGGACCGTGGGAACCTGATGCTTCGGACCAGGAAGGAACTCAAGGGATGGTCCCAGTCCTGCAGTTATTATTTGTTGATTGATTTATTTAGTGGCTAGTGGCAGAGAAAGGAGAGGAAAAAGAGAGAGAGAATGAGTTCTCCCATCTGCTGGTTTGCCCCCTCAAATGCCCACAACAGCCGTGGATGGGCCAAGGGCAAAGCCAGAAGCTGGGAATTCAATTCGGGTGTCCCAGGTGGATGGCAGGAACCCAACTCTGCAAGCCATCACCACTGCCCCCGGGTTCTGTATTAACAGAGAAGCCAGGAGTGGGAGCCAGGCGCTTGGTGTGGGACGCAGGCATCCTAACAGCCCCGCTTCACTTTGTAGATGGAGAAAGCACAGCCCAGAGCAGGACAGTGGCTTACTCAACGTTACACAGCCCTGCAGGTGTGGGGCAGGGTGGGGCTTTCGTCATTCCTCCCAGCGTCCCGCCCACTGCTGCAGCCCTTCATCCTCTCCTCCTCTGTCCCCTTTGCTAAGATGTGCCCACTTCCCTTCCTATGTGTCCCTGGTGCCTTCCGAGGGCTCCTCTCCAGGTTTCCCCTGTGTCACAGTGGGCCCAGCCCTGCTCCAGCACAGACTGATCAGCTCCGAGCCTGGCTAGGAACCCAGAGCCGGGACCTCCCCACTGCCCCAGGCCCGAGCACTCTCTAGAATGCAGGACTCACACTAGAACCCGCCAATTGGAGGTCAGGGAGCTGGGTGTCTGTGCCTCATGGGTGGTGCTGGGTGGCAGCAGTGTGCTACACAGGTGTCTCTCAGACCCCAGCACAACATCTTCGGACAGCTGTGGGGCGGCAGTTCCCAGCCAGGGCTGGTTTTGACACCCAGGGGACGTGGGGCAGGATCTCCGGTCATTTCCACTTGTCGGAGGTTGCTCTGGCGTCTGACGGACAGCAGCCAGGGAAACCTCGCACAGGACATCCCCCAGGCAAAGAGCGATCTGGCCCAAAGCAGGGCTGAGATGAATGAAAGTGTGGAATTACTTCTATACAGACATGGGTTGCGCTTCCAGAAAGGAACCTGGGCCATGGATTGGGAAGCTGACCAGCAAAGAGACCACGGTGACCAAGAGCAACGAGCCACATGGGGGTCTGATAAGTTGAAAACTTTTTATTTCAATTCTATCCTTAGGAGGCAGCATAAATAATCACAGAAGACCATGAGGTCAGTGGGGAAGAAAAAAAAAAAGCGTGGAGGTGTGTGGTGGGGAGATGAGAGCTAATGCAGTCCATCTGTGGGCTGGGGGCAGAGACCCTGCCTGAGCCGGCTGGAGAGGGGCAGGGGTCTTGGAGGGGTGAGGGGCTCCTCCCTGCCCAGCTCACCTGGCCTCTGCACACAGGCTGTCCTGCAGGGTGGCCAGGGCAAAGCAGGCGTGGCTACAGCGCAGCAGGTACCTCCTGGCTCCAGAGAGTGAAGCGTGGACACCCGTTTCTTAATCCTCAGATCTCGCCCCACAAACTGTGACTTTTCTGAGAACAGTGACTCTGGGCTCTGCATGGAGTGGAAATGAAAGGCGGAGAGAAAGAAGGAAAAACAAAACAGAAGGGAAACGTGGAGAGACCCCATGCAACGCGGCAGCGTCCCAAGGTGGGGTGCGCCCCTGGGCTTCCGCAGACGTGGGGCTCGGTGAGATCCTCCGTGTAAACGTTAAAGTGCTGTACGGATGCGAGTGACCGAGGTCGTTCCACGGGGCTAAGGCTGGAAGTGGCTGAGATCGCGGAGTGGGGGACACGCTGTGCACGCCCGGAAGCCACCGGGGAGCCCTGTTCTGCCTGCCCCAGGGCCAGGCTCCACCTTTCTCAGCCTCAGCTGCCAGGAGGAAGAGGCCTCATCTCAGGGGGAGCCCCCCGGGGGCACGAGCAGAAGCAGAAGGTGTGGACACGTGAGGGGCCTCAACGGGCAGTGTGGCATGTTGGCACGGCCGGTGTTGGGCAGACGGGAGGTGTGGCTTCCAGTCCTTTCTGGGGAAGCCCATGGTAGGGTTGGCAAGGCCCTGGGAAGTGGGGACCGGACAGCCAGGGGCCTGGGCCTGACCTGCTGGGTGACTCAGTAAGTCGCTTCCCCTCTGGGACCCTCAGTTCTGTCACTTGTCACGTGAGCCTGCCCTGCCTGGCTCACCAGTTAAGTGGGAAAAGGGTGTGCAAGAGCTCTGAGCAGAATCACGGGAAGGCAAGGGGTCATTATGGCCTTGGAGAGCATCCTCTGGATTCCCTGAAGACAAGGGGACCGGGGGCGGGGAGAGACAGAGCGACGCTGGAGGGCTCAGGGGGCCTGCAGTCCCCTCCCCTGCGGGAGGGCCAAGTTCAAGTTCTAAGTCTAGCTGTGGCCCCGCCTCCTCCTCTGTCCATAGAGAGTCTGCGGTCCTCACCCCGCAGAGGGGAGGCCTGGTCCCAGGGGGCGCCGGGGGCGGGGGCTGTGGCAACGAAAGGGGCTGCCCGCTAGGGGCGTCCAGGAGAGGCGGGGTCAGAAGTTCAAAGGTCTGCTTCCGGTTCACGGCCGGCTCCAGTCCTGGCTCTGTCTCTGGGGGCGGTGGAGAAGGGGACGGTAAGGGGTCAGCTCGGCCGGCAGCCCCCGCGGGAGCTAGCAGTTCTTGGGGCTGTTGCGCAAGTTCTTCAGCTCCAGCTGCAGCTGCCGAATGCGGATGTCTTTCTGGGTGAGCTCCTCTTTCAGCCGCCGGATCTCGTCTTGCTGCCGGAAGAACATGCGGAGGAGCTGGGGGCGGAGAGCGCGCGGGTGAGAAGGGGAGTGTGGGGGGGTGTCTCCCGCCCCCACGCTCGCCCCGCCCCGCCCCGGCTCTGCCCTCCTCCCCTCCCCCCTGCCTGCCCCGCCTTAGGCTCCCCGCCCGCTCATCCTCTTCTCCACCGTCCCCTGTCCTGGCCCAGCCACATTCATAGATGCTGGGTACCCGAGGCAGGAGCGAGGCTGCACGGTCCAGTTTTCCAAATTTCCCAAGCTTACACCCTCAAGGGACCAAACCTAGGGCTTCTTCTCTCTCTCTCTCTCTCTCTCTCTCTCTTTTAGTATTTTCTTTTCTCTTCCCTGTTTTAAAAATTTATTTATTTGAAAGGCGCAGTTACAGAGAGAGAGGGAAGGAGAGACACAGACAAAGACGTCTTCCAACCTCTGGTTCACTCCCCACATGGCCGCAACTGCCAGGGCTGGGCTGGGCCAAAGCCAGGAGCCAGAAGCTCCATCTGGGTCTCTCACATGGGTAGCAGGGGCCCAAGCACTTGGACCGTCTTCTGCTGCTTTCCCAAGTGTGCTAGCAGGGAGCTAGATGAGAAGTGGAGCAGCTGGGACTCGAACCCTCGACACCACAATGCTACTCCCCATCCCTGCTCTTTTTACCCTTTTGGATGGAACCCCCTATACCCCTCCATCTCTGCTCAGGGAGGCTCAGGGCTTGGATTGGAGCCTGGTCTGCTCCCTGGTGCGGTGTGGCCCCGACAGCAACATGGACGTTGGTGCTGGGCGGTGATGCGTTTCCTGGGGTGGCCGTGCAGACCTGCACTGAAACGACCCCCAGACTAAGCACAGCTGCCCAGAGGCTCTGGCTGAGACCTGCAGTCCCCTGTGTGCTCTCCGACTCCCTGGTGTGAATTGCTGTTGGGGAACTTAATTAACTAGGTTATAAAAGGATGAAAGGGGTAGGAAGAGAGAATTTACATAAAAACTGAGTTGGGGACAGGTGCTTTGATCTAGCAGGTAAAGCCGCCTGTCTGAGGCGCTGGCATGTGTATATGAGGCCCGGCTGCTCCACTTCCCATCCTGCTCTCTGTTAATGCACCTGGGAATGCAGTAGAAGATGGCCCAAGTCCTTGGGCCCCTGCACCCACGTGGGAGACCTGGAGGAAGCTCCTGGCTCCTGGCTTCTGATCAGTCCAGCTCTGGTGGTTGTGGCCATTTGGGGAGTGAACTAGCGGATGGGAGATCGATCTCTCGATCTTTCTTTCTCTTTCTCTTTCTCTTTCTTTCTTCTCTCTCTGTAACTCTGCCTTTCAAATAAATAAATAAATCTTTAAAAAGAACTGAGTTAAATACTTTAGAAAAATCTTGATCCAGGTGATGAGGCAGACATGGCTCGAACCGCAACAGGTTGGTGCACATTCCGCGTGTTGCTTGCGTGTGCGTGGTGCAAACTCACAGAACTCTGCACCACTATGAAGTGTACCAGCAGGAAGTGATGCCCGGTCACCTGTCTCAATTAAAGCCTGGGGAAAACATGGTGAAAACCAGGGCTTTGCTTCCTGGTACTTTAAGTTCTTGTTCCACCTAAAAGCAGCAAACCCAACGCCTGCAGTGGAGGGAGATGTGACAAAGACATGGCAGATTCCACCCGGGGAGGTCTCGTCCAGAGCAGGTCTGTTGCAACAAAATACGATGAAGCCGTGCATATGTTTTGTGTTTTATGTTTTAAATGAAAATCAGGGTTTAAAGAATGCATGTATCATTTTTAGGATTCCTCCTTTAAATTATTTTTAAAAAAGTAGACTTCTTTACTTGAAAAGCAGAGGGGGAGAGAGAAAGAGAGATGAGATACCTTCCATCCGCTGGTTCACTCCCCAAATGGTAACAACAGCCAGGGCTGAGCCAGGCGGAAGCCAGCAAGGAGCCTGGAGCTCCATTCTTGTCTCCCATGTGAGTGGCAGGGGTCCAAGTGCTTAGACCCTCCTCCGCTGCTTTCCCAGGCGCATGAGCAGAGAACTGGATCAGAAGTGGAGCCACCGGAGCTCGAACCAGGCACTGAGAGATGGGATGCCGGCACTGCACATGGTGGTGAACCTGCTGCTTCCCAATGCCCACTCCAGTCCTGGCTACTTCTGTTCAAAAGGACGGCGCGCTACGGTCCTTACACTGGATCATTCCACACTTACCTTACCCAAGAGGCCAAGAAGTGACACACTGGATCATTCTATACATTCTTGTGCCTTCCAAGTCCAGAAAATTCTTTGCATAGTTTTTTCCCCCTTTTGGTCTGCTTTTGTCAAAATACAGCTTCCTGAGGTACAATTCATGTCGAGCTGGACAAGCCTGGGTCTTTTCCTCCTCGTCACACCATCATCAGTGGTTTCCTAACCCCGGGATCCCGTGTCTCCCATTCACAGCCACGCTTCCTGCCGGGTTGCCCACAGCAGACTGGGGCACCCTGGGTGCAGACTGGGGGCAACCCAAACTCCGCAGGATCTCAGGAGGGGTCTTCCCCAGGACAGGGACGCATCACAGCATCTGTGTCGCCTGCTCAGAGCCCCTTCAAACTTCCCTGCCGGCTCTCAGTTCTGACTCACAGAGACAAGTCCATGGCTAGTTGTCATCTGATTTAACTTCTGTGCAACGGTGCCTTCTCCCCACCCCATGCCAGAACCAAGTTCAGGGCCTTGCTGTTGCCCACCTGGGCTATTGCAGCAATCCACATATGTCCATGTATCGCTACCTTCAAAAAGTAGGGCACTTGGGGGCCGCTATCGAGGTGCAGCCGCTTGAGCTGCTGCCTGCGATGCTGGCATCCCATGTGGGCATGGTCGCCGGTTTGAGCCCAGCTGCTCCACTTCCCATCCAGCTCTCTGTTAATGGCCTGGGAAAGCAGTAGAAGATGGCCCAAGTCCTTGGGCCCCTGTACCCACATGGGAGACCTGAAGGAAGCTCCTGGCTCCTGGCTCTGGATTGGCTCAGCCCTGGCCATTCTGGCCATCTGGGGAGTGAACCAGTGGAGGATGGAAGATCTCTCTTGCTCTCCCTCTCTCCTTCTGTCTCTGTAACTCTGCCTTTCAAATAAATAAAATAAATCTTTAAAAAATAAAAAAATTTAAAAAGGGAGCTTTTTTTAAAAAAAAAAAAGGAAAACGTTAACTAGATACAGAAGCAGAAAGAGTTGCATCATGGGCCAGTGCCGCGGCTCACTAGGCTAATCATCCACCTAGCGGCGCCGGCACACCAGGTTCTAGTCCCGGTCGGGGCGCTGGATTCTGTCCCGGTTGCCCCTCTTCCAGGCCAGCTCTCTGCTGTGGCCCAGGAGTGCAGTGGAGGATGGCCCAAGTGCTTGGTCCCTGCACCCCATGGGAGACCAGGATAAGTACCTGGCTCCTGCCATCGGATCAGCGCGGTGCACCGGCGGCAGTGCACCGGCCGCGGCAGCCATTGGAGGGTGAACCAACGGCAAAGGAAGACCTTTCTCTCTCTCTCTCTCACTGTCCACTCTGCCTGTCAAAAAAAAAAAAAGTTGCATCGTGAACCCTCAAGTGCCCCATCACCCAGCATCAGCAAAGAATCTGTGTCTGCTCTTGCTTCACCACTGCCCCCCCCCTACCTCCCCTGCACAGCCCCTCCCAGTCCCTCCCTCAGGAACGGCTTGGAAGCAAATCCCATTTATTACGTGACCTCCTCTGGCCTGAGAAATCTGAGCATCTTGCCACATGGGCACACAAAGCGTATTTGTGGCAACTCTTGGCCACTTGTCAATCTTCGCCTTAAGATCTCAGAGGTCAAGAACAGTCTGATTCTTATTAAAAAACAATTTTACTTTAAGTTGATGGAGCAGGTCACTGCTAAGATTGCCCCCAGGTTATTTATTTATTTATTTTGACAGGCAGAGTTAGGCAGTGAGAGAGCGAGAGAGAGACAGAGAGAAAGGTCTTCCTTCTGTTGGTTCACCCCCCCAAATGGCTGCCATGGCCGGTGCACTGCGCCAATCTGAAGCCAGGAGCCAGGTGCTTCCTCCTGGTCTCCCATGTGGGTGCAGGGCCCAATCACTTGGGCCATCCTCCATGGCCTTCCCGGGCCATAGCAGAGAGCTGGACTGGAAGAGGAGCAACCGGGACAGAATCTGACACCCCAACCAGGACTAGAACCCGGTGTGCCGGCGCCACAGGCAGAGGATTAGACTAGTGAGCCATGGCGCTGGCTGCCCCCAGGTTATTACTGCCTGCCCTCAAGGGTGGGCTGGACTTAGGAGCTTGCTTCACTGGACAGAATCTGGATGCCAGTTCCAAGATTCAGATAGAAGACTGTGGCTTTTCCCTTAGACACCCTCGCTTGCTGCCATGCCCCGGGACAGGCCAGCTTCCCGGCTGTGGGCTGCCCCTTGGGGAGAGTCCATGGGATCCATGGGAAGCTGCTGCTCATGGCCCCCTCACTCCTGCCCACAACCACACTGACGCTTCCCCAGTTGAGCCTTCGGATGCAACTGCAGCCCCGGCTGCCAGTGGAACTCTGCTGGAGCCGCAGACGCTTCCGGCAACTGGGAGGTCGCAGCGGTGTAGGGGTTTAGGTCACTGAGTTCTGGGTCAGTTGTACCGCAGCAAGAGGCAGCTAATGCAGGTGGCCCCTCCCTTTGAGCAGAAAGAGCGCTCAACACTTAGGGGTCACCTCTTTGACATTCCCAGCATTTCGCGGCACCATTTCACCAGGAGGAAGTGTTCCTAGGAAACCCAGGAAGCGGCACAGCCAGAATCCCGAGACAGATGGCTCCCTGCAGCCGTCCACGGTTCAGCTGCTTTGGGCCTTGGGCCTGGCATGTGGCTGGCATCCTGGGAATCCTGGCTGAGCTGAACGGCACCAGCCCCCAAAGGACGGGCTGTGGGGTGGAAGGAAATGACTCTGGGGACAGGGATGGGGCCTGGTGATAGCTGTCCCTGAACGAACTGGCCCCTGTTCCAAATGCTGCACGGGGCACTTTTACAAACACCCAGCCTCTTCCACAAAGACAGGCGGCGCCAGAACCCTTCACTGTCCCTCCAGCGAGGAAGGTGAAGTGGGCGGGGCCTCCTGTGACCCCAGAGGACAGCAGAAAATCGGAATGGAATTGTGAGGAGAGGAGAGGCACAACCCTGTGGGTGAGCAGCTAGGCGGTCGGGCAGGGCTGGGGAGCCGGTATCCGCGTCACGTCCGGCCTCCGGGGTCAAAGGCAACGGAAGCCGGCCGCAGGTGACTGTGGCATTTGTCACGGAGAGCAACATGCCCGGGAGTGGAGCGGGCCTCCAGGCTGAAATGCACAGGTCTGGCTCTCACCTCGTTCTCCGTCCGGGGCGGGACGTTTTCTAGCAAATCTATGCCGTTGACTACGACACTCTTCTTTTCTCTGACGGGAGCCTTAAATACCAGTTTCGATGACTTCTTGTAGCCTTCTTTCAAAGACATCAGCACAGGATCTGAGGAAGCCAAGGGGAAGTCTCAGCTCAAGGGGCGCAAGTGATGGGGATTTCGGCAGCCTGGCGGGGTATGGGGGAGGGGCGTCAGGAGGGAGCCTGCGCCAGGGGAACTGTGGCAAGCCAAGCCAGGCCAGAGGCCCGGGTGCAGCCCCGGAACCCTCCTGCAGAGTCCAGCCCTCGCAGTACCTCGGTTGATGCCCCCCAGCCACTCATCCGGGGTCAGAGCTGGCTCCGTGCCTGGCGTCATGGGGTAGATGTCTTCCTGGTAGGAATCCGACTGCAGGGGGAGGAGCAAAAGAGTGGGCAGCTGGGGCTTGCTGCCTGGCCGGACCTCCCGCCATGCCACTTACTTCTCTGCCCTCAACGCCCCCCTCTGACCCGAGAGCATCTCCCCGCCACTGCTCCAAAGTGGGCCTGCCGTCTGCACCCCCTGGGCCCGGTGGTGGCGAGCAGGGGGGGAGGAGTGAACGGGGTGGAGGAGCCAGGCGTGACTCACCCTCCGCGGCACAATCATGGAGATGGGCTCGATGAGACCCTTGAGCGTCACCAGCTTGTAGAAGCGAAACACCTCGCAGGCCGACACGTCCAGGCCGTGTTTGGGCATGACCCCTGGGGACAGGCACACGCGGTCCGCGGGGGCCTGGGACCCTCCTGGCAGCACCCGACCCCCTGATGTTCTCAGCCTCAGAAGGCAGAGGGCAGGGGGTGGGCTGGGGTCTCCTGACCCAGGCTCTGTCTCAGTTATCCTCGTGCCAGCCCTGCCTCCCCAGGGTGGAGACTTTGTACCTGGGCCTTTCAGAACTGGGATGGCAGAGGTGTTTGAATCTAGTCCTCTCGTCTTACAGAGGGGGATTCTGAGGGGCGGAGGACAAGGGGGTGCCTAGGGTCACATCAAGGGCACAAGTGATGGGGACCTGAGGGGGGCTCCACCTTGGCCTGCCGGAGGGTCAAAGCTTTGCTCCCGGACAAAGCTGCTCAGCATGATGGGGGAGGGGCGTGACGGGGGAGGGGCATGATGGTTCCCCGGGTGGGACTGGAGGCCTGCAGACCTGGGCTTGAGTTCTGCCTCCACTGTGTGGCCACCCTGGGGTCAGCTACTTTAACTTCTCTGAGTCCAGGGCGAGGACAGGCGGTCATCCTCGCTTCCTTTCCTCTCCTCCTCACCCCACCCCATCTCATCTGAAACCTCGGCCAGGCCTGCTGACCGCCCTGCCTCCTAAACATCTCCTGGGTGTGATTCCTCATCCAGTGCCCCCTCCCTTGCCTGAAAGCCCCCAGCTGCTTCCCCGCTGGTCTCCCTGCCTCCCTAAGCCAGAGCAATCAGAAAGTGACAGTCCGTCTCTCACCCACCGGCCCACGACTGCCCGGTAAAACCCAAACTCCTTCTGCCTGTTGCTTGCTGCATCCCCTGGGATTCGGCCCCTGACTGTTACCCTCCCCATCTCTGGCTGTGTTGTGCAGTCTCCTCCATGCTCAGCCACACCGACCTCCCCTCAGATCTTGGAGCATGCCAGTTTCGTCCTGGCCACAGGACCTTTGCACTGATGATCTCCCCTGCAGGATTACTCTTCCCCTCCTGCCTTTCAGATCTCAGCTTGAGATATCAGATGCACAGAGAGACCCTCCCTGACCACCTCCCCCGTCTCAAGCAGCTGCCAGCCACTCTGTTGTCTCGCCCCACGAGATTGTCTGCCTAGAACCCATCTGTTTATCTCCTGTCCTCCCCTTAGTGCAGTGCGAGCCTCACTGTGGCCCTGGGTCCAGCAGGCAGGGTCTGGTACCCGTGGGTGTCTGTGGATCAGCTGCAAGAAGGAGCCAGGTGCTGTGGGCACACGGTCTCCTAGCTTTCCAAAAGCCCTGCAAGGGGGGCTTGCCTTTCCCCAATTTACAGATGTGGAGACAGACTTGGAGGGATGCAGCACACAGTCTAAGCCAGAATGAAAACCCAGGCAACTCCAAAGTCCAGGCTGTGTTTTGATAGGATCCAAGGAAGGGGTGATGGTGAGAAGCGGGCGTGACAGGGCTAGGGGCAAGGTGAAACCACTGGAGCAGCCACTGGGGCCCCAGAGATCCTGGGCCTCTGTTTTGCCATTGGCCATGGAGATGGGCTCTCGGGCTCATCCAGCTGTAAGTTCCCGAGGCAGACCCTGTCTGTGACACAGATCCAGAGGGATCCACAGATCCCATGCGCTCTGAAGGGGGCACATTCGCTGATGAGCGGCTCCGCTGGGGGGCGCTGTGCCCAACTGTGGGAGCGCAGCCACCCATCGCACAGCTTCGCGACAAGACTTGAGTGGTGGGAGACTGTAGGGCTGAGGACCACCTGGCCTGACTCCCCTCCGCCCAGCAACCCCCAAGCCCTCTCTAGAGCTGGGTGCAAGAATCCCAGAGTGCAGGCTGCAGCCATGGGTCTCCCGGAACATCTACCCGTCCTCCACGGTGAGAATGGCGCTGCTGCTGGCCCTGGCTTCCCAGAGGTGCCCACGGGGTCGGGTCTAGGCCCCGCTCTGACCTTCCCCCCATCATGTCACAGCCACTGTGGGTTCAGTCGCCCCCTCCCCACCCCACCCCTGCCCCACCATGCACCGGGCAGTGAGGATACAGCGCACAGGCAGGCGGGGGACCGCTGACGTCACGGGGGCAGCACCGTAGGTCCCAGCCCGTCTTGCTTTCTTCTGCGGGGAGGAGGGGAGGTGCCCTCGCTTCACAGGTGCACGGCAGCCTCGGGCCCTTACCCAGGCCTTTCTGTGGAGCCGGGGATCGGAACTCCATGAGGTAACTCAGGTAGGGCTTCTCCGTACTGATCTCGTAGTACCGGATGTTTCCGTCCCCCTGCCGGGGCAGAGAGTGGCTGGTGAGTCAGTGCAGGGAGGGCGGGGCCCAGGGGCTGCTGAAGAGACCCTCTCCCCACCACCACCACCCCGCATTGTGCCATAGGGGGACACCTGGCAGGTGCAGGTGGGCTGGGCGGGGCCATGCGTGTGTGGCAGGTGTCTAAGCCCATCCCTAGTCCCGGCCTGCACTTCAGCTTTGAGCTCTGCCCAGTGTCAACCCCACTTCAATTTCCATCTTTCAGGAGCTCCCAGTCTCAGCATTTCAGTGACAGCCAGTGGCGGAAGAGGGTGAGGCCCGCCCCCCGCTGGGTCAGGGGACACTGCCGAGAGCCAGCGGGCTCCTTTTAGGGGGCTGTGGCAGCAGCAGGGGCGCAACGGGGGCAGGGTCCCCTCCCCACTCCACTACCTTTCCAGCCAGGTAGAGCATGTGGGTGTCGGCGTCGTAGAAGGGGAACAGGAGGCCAGAGAGGCCATCGATCTCCTCCTCGATCAGGGGCATGGACAGGTCCTCCTGTATGCGTGGGGGAGGGGCAGTGAGCCCACGTCCAGGCAGGACGGCCCAATGTCACCGCCCACATCCCAGCAGGACCCCTGAAGCTCCAGCTCCTGCGTGTCAAGGTCCCTGCAGATGGGGCTGGCGTTGTGGCGCACACAGTAAGTTGTTACCACCTGTGATGCCGGCGTCCCATACTGGAGACCTGGTTCGAATCCCTGCTGCTCCTCTTCCGATCTGACTCCCTGGGAAGGCAGCAGATGATGGCCAAGTACTTGGGCCTCTGCCAACCAAGTGGGAGACCCGGATGGAGTTCCTGGCTCCTAGCTTTGGTCTGGCCCGGCCTCAACTGTTGCGTCATTTGGGGAGTAAACTCGCAGATGGAAGATCTCTCCCTCTCTCTCTCTGACTCTCCCTGTCTCACTGTAACTCTTTCAAATAAATACATAAATAAATCTTTAAAAACAATTTTAAAAGGTCCCCGTAGATGTTTGCAAGCCTGTACTACAGGACAGCACAAAGTTGGAGGTGACGAGTGACCGGGGCCGTGGGAAGGGCTCGGTTTTCTCGAGTATCACTTCCCGACACACTGCTTCCTGCATCCCCATGTAGCTCTCAGCCCCAACGCTGGAAAAAGTGAGAGAACTTGCAGGGGTGGCTGGCTGGATACCGGCCCTTGAAGGCCTTCTTTTAAAAATTTGTTTATTGGGGGCCGGCTTTGGGGTATAGCAGGTTAATCCTCCTCCTGCAGTACTGGCATCCCGTATGGGCTCCAGTTTGAGTCCCGGCTGCTCCATTTCCAATCCAGCTCTCTGCTGTGGCCTGGAAAAGCAGCGGAAGATGGCCCAAGTTCTTGGGCCCCTGCACCCAGGTGGGAGACCAAGAAGAAGCTCCGGGCTCCTGGCTTTGGCCTGGCCCAGTCCTGGCCATTGCAGCCATTTGGGGGAGTGAACCAGAGGATGGGAGATTGATCTCTCTGTCTCTACTCCTCTCTAACTCTGCCTTGCAAATAAATTTTAAAAACTTTTAAATTGCTTTTAAAAAAAGAAAAATTTATTTTATTTGACAGGGAGAGAGGGAGAGGGAGAGAGACTCACTCATTTGCTGGTTCATTCCCCAAATGCTCACAACAGCCAGCCCTGGGCCAGGCCAAAGCCAGGAGCCAGGAACTCAATCTGGGTCTCCCACATGGCTGGCGGCATCTCCTGCTGCCTCCCAGGTGCATTAGCAGGAGGCTAGACCTCGGATATGGGACAGGCTAGACCTCTGATATGGGACACTGGCATCCCAGGCTGTGGCTTAACAGCTGAGCCCAGTGCCCCTCCCCGCGAAGGGCTTCCGTACCAAGCTCCGCCTCCGGAGGCTCTGATTCCTCAGCTGGCTGTGGCAGCCCAGGCTCCTGACTTTCTGAGGATGTCACGTCCCAGCGCCAAGGCTGCTTCGCTTAGTCCAAATCCAGCCGCTCCTCTGCCCTCGGCCCTTCCTCCACTGCGCATGCGCACTGCCCGGCTGTGCCCTCCACAGCTCTGCTGGGAACGCAGACCTGCAGTTGCAGGCCTGCGCCGTGCAACCCGCCTCGTCCCAGCCCTTTGTTTAAGAGAGGGGGACACAGGCCTTCCTGAGGTCACACACAGCACTGAGCACCTCGTGCCTCTGCTCCGGGAGGAGACCAGACGCGGGTGCCCATGACCCCGCGAGCCCAGAATCCAGCTAGCCAGGCCTGGCCTTGAGCACCCGCACAGATGAATGCTGACAAAAGCAGAGGGTTTGGGGCAGGGGAGCCAAGCTCCCTTAGTGTAAAAACACTGACTTGCCTGCCCTGTGGGGTCAGAGGAACCTTCAGGAAGGGATGGCCTGAGGGCCTCCCGAGCCCAGTGGACCCACTCGGGGACAGAGTCCCAGCGCACGCTTGTGCTACAAATGGAGACCCACTCTGCACCTGCGAGGCTCTCGGACAGCGCCCCAGCTCCAGCCAGGATGGCTCTGCCCTATCCACTCGCCACACAAGGATGGGGCCAGGGCTGAGACCCCCGGAGACCCCCTCTGTGAGCCCATCCCTCCAGCGTCCCATGAGCCGACATCTCTTCCCACCCTCCGCCTGGACCGGACACTCCGGGGCACTCACCCCACAAACCTCACCGCCCCTGCCTGGGGAGCAAGAGATGCCATGAGCGCCAATCTAGGCTCCCCAGTGTGAGAACGCCCCGCCCACCGCAGCCTCCTGGTCTCGGAGGGCCATCCGTCGCAGGCGCCACGGCTGACCTGGTCCCAGAGGGCGATCTGTCTTGTGTTCCACCTGGAGACCCCCGTCGTGAGGAGCCGCTTCATGTTCCCCAGGAACACCACCCGGTTCACTCTGTGGTTTTTGCAGCTTGCCTCCTGGTGGGCACACAGAGAGCGGGTGAGCCAGGGCCCCCGGCACTTGTGACCGGCTAGGGGCCCGCTCCTGGAGACGATTGTCTGTGTCTTCATCCCTGGGCCCTGGGGATGCTTCCTTTTGGGAGGGGGAAGAAAAGGGTCCTGGCACACGTGAACAAGTTAAGGACCCTGAGAAGAGGCGAGTACCCTAACTGTCGGAGCAGAAGGTGCAGACGCAGGAGGAGATGAGGCTGCAGGGGCGGAGTCTGGCAGGACGAGCCGAAGGCACCAGCAGCTGCAGGCAGAAGGCACCTGTTCTGGACTCCACCCTCGGGTGGGGAGCGAGGCCCTGCTGCCGCCCTGATCTGGGACCTCTGGCCCCCGGAACTCTGAGACACTGGCCTTCCATTGTATGAAGCCCCCTCCTTGTAGTCATTTGTTAACATAGCCCCAGGAAAGTAACACAGAGGCTGGGCGCACCGGAGCCCTGGGAGCCCAGGCAGCCAGCCTCCGTGCGCTTTGTGAGAGCAGCCGGCGACAGGGCAGGGGGCAGCTACCCTGGACCAAGAGTCCATCAGGGGCTGCTGCGTGCCAGGCACTGGCACGGGGGCTGGAAGGCATTGGCAGCCCCACTATGGATGGAGGAAGACGGAGGCTCGGAGCACACGGGGCTCAGGTGCCGGCTCCTTAACTCTGCCGGCCAGCCCGGGGCTCCTTGTCCTCCTAGCACACGGCCCTCCTCCTCCAGGCGAGTCAGCCTCGGGTCAGGCAGGGGCCAGAGAGGGCCAGAGCAGCGTCCCCGGGAGAGGTCCCCCACGCTTTCTGGACTTGTGTCCCCGTGTGTGGGCTGGAGTTGGGTTCTGTCTGCGCTGCCGTCCTGCCCGGTCTGCACGGCCCCTGGGGTTCCATGGCAGCTCCTCCTGTGCTGCCAGTCGACACCTCTGCAGGCCCAGAGTTACCACGTGTAAAATGGGCGGAGCGACAGCTCCCGGGGCAGAGGGCTGTCCTGAGCACCCTGGGAAAGCAGCTGATACGAATGGCACCCGCGACCGTGATTATCACGATGTGCGGTCCGAGGAGACCTCACAAAGTTCACGGGAAGTTTGCTCTGCTGCAAAAACGCTTTGCAAGCCATGCGTCTGTTTTTTTGCAGCATGCATTTTTTTTTTCTCATGAACTCCCTGAAGACCGCTCACGGCGGTAAACGTGCAACACTGGACTCCTGCAGGACAAGCACGCCCAGGTCAAGCACCAGGAGACAAACTCCAGATGAACACCCAGGAGAGCAAAAGTGAGGCTCAGCTCACCGTCAACCTCCCCACTTGCACCTGCCTGAGGACGGCTCCAAGTCCCCTCCTCTGGGTCCGTGTGGGACTTGGCAATGCCTGGACACACACGTGCTGCAGGGTGTCACCAGAGCAGGCAGAAGGAGGGGGGCATTGCCGTGGGGGTGGGGTGGGGTGGAGCAGGAAAGGATCCTGAGCCCCCCACCCCCACCCCAGAGCACGGTGGGTTTCCTATGAGCCGAGGGTAGCTCAGGCCGGATGGCCGTGGCCTGTGCCTCGGGCCTGGCTGGAAGCTGAGCCCAGGACCCCACACCTTCCCGTCCAGCTGAGACCAACATGGAGCTCCACCTGCAGGACCCGGCCGGAGCGGGGCTCAATCACGCGCAGCTTCTTGTCCTTGCACGTGGTGGTGAGCAGGCTGCCGTCTGTGTTGAAGGACAGGCACAGGATCACATCCGTGTGGCAGTCGATCATCTTCACCGGCTCGCCCACATCCAGGTTCCAGATGAGGACCTGCGAGGAGGGCGGATGCGCAGGAGGGGCGGGGGGTCAGCCCTTCTGTGATCCCTACCCCACCAGCCTGGGAGAGACCCCCCAGCCCCAGGCAGGGCCCTCCTGCCACCCAAACCCATCAATATCCCTGGTCAGGTCCCAGTCCCAGCCCCAGCCTGGACTCTGTTTCCCCAGCCCATAAGGACAGAGTTCCTGGGTGCGTCCCGGGTGGCCGGCACATCTCTGCAGCGTGCACGGCGCTGGTGAAGGCGGGCGCGCGCTTCCTCCCCTGCAGCAGCTTTGTCTGCTTCCTCTCCCTCCCAGGAGAGAGCAGCGGCCACAAAGGGTCATCAGAGGAGGCAGGAAAGAGGCTCCAGCCATGATGGGACAGGCTCAGTTGTGTATGAATGAATGAATGATTGATTGAGCAAATGTGAATGGATAAATGAGCAAGTATGAATGAATGCACGAGCAAGCAAAGGAACGGATGAGACAACAGGAAATAGCAGTGCTCCCTGTGAGTCCCCCAAAGGCCCCCCCCGTCCCTGTGCCCCCCGACAGAGGCCACCCGCGCGCCCAACTGTGCACCTTGTAGTCGTAGCCGGCACTGAACAGGATGTTGTTGGTGGTGGGGTGCCACTCGACCAGCCCCACGCGCCGGCTGTGCCCATGCAGCTCCAGCAGGGCTTCTGTCATGTTCCGCTTCAGCCCGCCCTCGGGGATCTCCCAGATCCGCACCTGTAGAGGGGGTCCGTGGGCTGAGCATGGGTGGGCAGGGCCGGGAGGAGCCCCTGCTGACAGGTGCCCCCTCCCTGGGACACCCGGCTTCCTGAGATCAGCCTCCTGGGCAGGGCCTGGGTGAGGTCTTGGGGACGCTCCAGGGTGGGACGGTTTTCTCTGCGAAGTCTGGAACCCGAGAACCACTCCTCCTGGCGTGTTGTGACTGCTGCAGTCTAGGCAGAGCGAGGACCACCCAGCAGCAGCTTCTAGCCCTGTCAACGCTCTGCTCAGCCCCAGCTCTTGTGTCTGCGCCACCTGGCCTCGTGCCCTAACTCTGTCCCTGACCCAGATTGGATGCCCCAGCAGTGGGAAATGCACCTGGCCGTGGCTCTGCTGGGGTGAGGGGCTCCGGGGTGGGGCTCCTCAGATGGGCAGAGCCTGGCTGTCGTTGGGACTTCGAGTCTTGTGCCTGCTGCTGAGAAAGCAGGAAGACATCATCCGCAGACAGACAGGGTGGTGCGCGGAGAGCAGCGGAGGAGAGACCAGGCGGCCTCAGTGTTGTTTCTGGGCAACCTTCGAATCCCCGCGCCCCAGCCCCGCCTGTCCTCTGATCACTCCCATCAGCCCCCGTGAGCTTCTCTCATGCACGCTGCACCCTGCAGATTCAACTGTGTCATTTTCACGTGGGGATCTTCGCCCCGGCTCGCCCGCGCGTAGCATCCAGTGAGAGCACCGTGGTGACAGTTCAGGGACTCTCAGTGCTATCGTTGTCATCGTTGCTACTATTGATTGTGGTTTAACAGGGCGGGGCAGCAGGTGCACGCAGGGCAAGAGCTTAAGACCCCTTTCAGACAGACCTTTTGAAAATCTGAACCCCATCCTCGCTAGGAAGGAGGAACAGCAGAACCAGCTCCGAGGTGCCATTGCTAATCTGCTAAAATAGCCACCTGCTAGCAAGGTGACGCCAGGACCAAAGCCTCAGTCGGTGTTTGGTAGTATTACAGAAATCAGTGGCGTTTTTCGGCAAGTGGCTTGGCAGTCTAGCCATATTTATTAACACTCTTTGACCGCGTAACTTCACTTGTAGGATATAAGCAAAAATCTCCAGGTATGAAGATGTTCATGGCAACACCATTTCTGCAGAAAATGCAGACACGCCCTACAGGACCAACATTAGGGGCATACTTTGGGGTCCTATCAGCTGCTGGGCTACAATACTAAAGACCACTGATAGGAGGCAGAGCGTGTTAAATACAGCCAGAGAGGCCAGGTGTTAGGGGCAGTGGCTAAGATGCTTCCCGGGACGTCTGCATCCCAAGATCTTGGACTGGCGAGCATCAAGGCTCAGCTCCGCTCTCGATTTCAGCTTCCTGCTAATTCACACCCTGAGAGGCAGCAGGTCAGTGATCGGGTTGCTGCTCCCCTCCCCGCCCCAATAGGAGACCCAGGATTGAATTGCTGGCTTCTGGCTCGGCTGTCAAGGGCAATAGTGGATGGGAACTCTCCCCCCACCCCTGGGTCTGTCTCCTCTCCCACTCTCTATCTGCCTTTTACCTAAATAAATACATTTTTTTAAAAGTGCATTTGTCCTAGTACCTAAGACAATGGTTGGGACGCCCGTATCCCATTTTCAGAGTACTTGGGTTCAAGTCCCGCCTCTCTTTCCAATCCAGTTTCCTGTTAATGTGCACCCTGGGAGGCAGCAGGTGATGGCTCAGTGCTTGGGTCCCTGCCACCCATGCAGGAGACCTGGATGGAGTTCCTGGCTCCTGGCTTCAGCCTGGACCAGTCCTGAAGGGCCATGAGAGTGAACCAGTGGATGACAGCTCTCTGTGTCTCTCTGTCTGCATCTTGCTCTCTTTCTCTTGTTGTCTCTCTTTTAAATTGAAACTAAAAAGCAGGGAGGGAGGGAGGAAAGGATGGGAGGAAAGACAGCAGCCAAAGGCAGAGCCCAGGGCCAAGGAGCACGGCTGGGAACTGGGCACCACGAAGGGAACCCCCTTCGGGAAGGTGCCTCCTCCTGAGACTGCAGAAATGAGCCTTTTCCTCACGTGTGTCCCCCAAAGACCCAGCGGGTGCACCTGTCGCCTGGGAGGCTGTAGCGTGAGAAAGGCAGGCTCAGGAGGTAGGGTCATCCTTAGGAGCAGCGGTCTGGTCCCAAAACTGCCGGGAAACATTTCCCAGTGGAGGACGGTTTCAAATGTAACCTCTCCCTTGGGTGCCCCCAGCCTTCCAGGAGAGCCTCACCCTCCCTGGCAGTCCTCAGGCTGGGGTAGGGCAGGATGGGGGAGAGGAAGTGACATAAAGGGGGCCCCCCATGCCCTGTGGCTTCTCCTTGACAGCCCCTGTGCAGGGCTGGTCAGCGCTGAGGACTGGGCTGCAAATGGCCGGAAGGCAGGGACACGCTACTGGGTATGCGACTCAGGCATCACCAGCAAGACACATGCACCTCCGACCCCCGAAGGCAGCGGGGGAAGGTGCTGCTTGCAGTGGGGACACTAATGCCTGGGTTAGGTGTACACACGCATAACACACTTCACTCTGTTTCACCCAAAAGGGATGCTCTTACCCCTATTTTAAAAAAAAGGTTTATTTATTTATTTGAAGGCAGAGTTACAGAGAGAGAGGGAGAAAAAGAGAGAAAGGGGGAGAGAGGGAGGGAGGGAGGGCGAGAGAGAGAGAGAGACAAATGAATATTCCATCTGCTGGTTCACTCCCCAGATGGCTGCAATGGCTGGGGATGGGCCAGGCTAAAGCCAGGAGCCAGGAGCTTCTTCCAGTTCTCCCACATGGGTGCAGGGACCCAAGTTCTGATTCTTTCCCAGGTGCATTAGCAGGGAGCTGGATAGGAAGTGGAGAAGCCGAGAATCAGACTGGAGCCCATATGGGATGCAGGAGTCACAGGCAGCAGCTTAACCCAGGAGGTCACAACGCCAACCCCAAAAACTACACCTTTCAAAAACTTGATTGTAGTGGCCCATCTGGTGGGCCAAACACAACTTCTCACTGTTGTTTGGATTTGCCTCTTCTTGGTTCTTAGAAACAGCGGGCATCTCTTGTCCTGTTGGTTGGTCACTTTTGTTTGTACTTGTGTTGGAAGCTCTAGAAGCTGCTGGATGCAAAGAAGTGGAAAGAGGCCAAGAGGGGATGGGCTGTGACAGGGTGGTTAAAGCTGACACCTGCAGTGCTGGCATCCCATGTGGGTACCAGTTTGAGTCCCGCTGCTCCACTTCTGATCCCGCTCTCTGCTATGGCCTGGGAAAGCTGTGGAAGATGGCCCAAGTGCTTGGGCCACTAAATCCGGGTGGGAGACCAGGAAGAAGCTCCTGGTTACTGGCTTCGGATCTGCTGAGCTCTGGCCGTTGTGGCCAATTTGGGGGTGAACCAGTGGATAGAAGAACCTCTCTCTCTTTCTCTCTCTCTCTCTGCCTCTCCTTCTCTCTCTTTGTAACTCTGACTTTCAAGTAAATAAATAAATCTTAAAAAAAAAAATGCTGGCAAGAAGGTGTCTGGGGACACTGAATTCTGTTTATGGATACCTTGTGCTGCATTTAAAAATTTTAATTGTGCGTATTTATGGGATACAGTGGGATAATCTGATATTTATACAATGGCTGATCAAATCAGGTTAGTTAGCATTTCCATATCCTTAAACATCTTAAAAACTGTTTTTATTGGGGTGAGCATTTAACCATCTCCTATCTTGGAGGGCCTGGGTTCAGTACCCGGCTCTGGCTCCTGTCTCCAGATTCCTACCAATGCGCACCCTGGGAGGCAGTGGTGACAGCTCAAGTGACTGGGCCTCTGCCACCCACGCGGGAAACCCAGAGTGAGTTCCCAGCTCCTGGCTTCCTTGTGGGAATTTGGGAATAGGAGTGCTCGCTCATTCTCTCTCATCTCTCAAACAAATAAATTAAAAATGTTTAAAAAATGCTTTGATGGGGTAGACATTTCGCAGAGTGGTTACAAATCTGTGTGGCTGCAGAGGGTGGTCCAAGTCCTGCGCCCACGTGGAAGACCTGGATGGAGCTCCAAGCTCCTGGCATCAGCCTGGCCCAACTCCAGTCACTGTGGCCATTTTGGGAGTGAACCAGAGGATGGAAGATCTTTTTCTCTGCCTTTCAAATAAATAATTTTTTAAAGATGCTGCTCAGAACGCCCACATCCCACATCAGGGTGCTTGGCTCTGAGTCCCGACTCCACTCCGGACTCCAGCTTCCTGCCAACGTTTACCTGGGGCTGCAGCAGGCAGGTGATGGTCCAACAGTTGGGCTCCACTAGCGAGAAGCTAGAACAGGATTGAGCCAGGACTGGAACCTACTCAGACACGGGATGTTGGGGTCCCAATGGCTCGGCCAGATGCTCAGCCCGGTGTGGAGCCTCTGAGGCTCTCTCTTCGATTCGCACATGAGGCACGTGACAGTCCCTGTGGCCTGGGGTCGCCCCACTGTGCCCAGGAGCACTCAGGGTTACTTTGTCCACCTGCGCTTGGGTACTGTGCTCCTGCCTCCCTCTCCCCTCTCCTCTCCCTCCCTCTCCCCTTCAGTAATCACTCTCTTCCATTCAGGCCAACTTTCCTGCAGCCTCCACCCGTGACACAGAACATGCAGGGTTTGTCCTGCTCCAGCTTGTGGCTGGCAGATGACGCATGCCCACCCAAAGTCTGGCCCTTGGTGCCAAAACGTTGACCAAGGTAGGGGTCCATTTCTGGCCATCGTGCAAGCCCTTTAGAAACAAAAATCAGCCTGGGGATGGGGGGGTGCAGGGACTCTCCATGGGTGGAGTCGGGCCAGGGACCCTGGGAGGAACAAGGTTAGAGAGAGTGGACCCTGGGCCAAGGTTGCAAAGACAGGCGGGGCTGTGGGGAGGGGAGAGGGGACAGAAAAAGTGATGAGTGTGTGTGAGTCTGGCAGCGTGGGGACACTGCAGCAGCTTAGCCTGGCTGGTGTGGTGCAGAGGGGGCCGGGGGCCGTGTGTCGCACCTGTCACCATGGCCAAAGAGTCTCAGGAAAGACCCCTTTCCCAGCACAGCCTCTATGCTTCTGGCTCTACTTTGCCCCAAGGCTGGGGAGAAGCCCCGGGTTCACAGCTGGAAAAGGAACTGCAGAGCCTTAGCATTCAAGGAATTTGCTGGAAACAAAGAGTGGCTGGGGTGTGGGAGGAGTGCTTGTGGACCTGCTCTGGGAGGTCACTTCCATTCAACAGGAAATCCAAGAGGGTGGCCAAACCGGATTTCTGGAAGGAAGGGGTGGGGACAGTGGCAGAAGCGCTCTCTGCAGCCCGCCAGCTGTCCCTGGGACAGTCCCCTTCACACACAGTTCCCTGGGGCTCAGCGGCGGTCAGCCCTGAAGGACAAGGTCAGCGCCTCCCTGTGCCGTGTGCAGCAGGTCCAGGGGACCAGTCCTTGGTCTCCAGGAGCCCCCTGGCCGGCCGGGGTGGGGGAGGGGAGCAGGTGTGTGCAGACAAGGCTAAGGCAAAGCTGCAGAACTACACGCGCATGCCGGAGGGGCGCTGGACACCAAGCAAGACCCCGCTGCGGCAGGTGGGGCAGGCTCTGTTGACCTGTCGCCCTCATGTTACTCACTGGGGGACTTGAGCCTCTCTGTCAGCGTGAGCGTGAGCTGACTGAATAAACTATACATGCTCGTGACATCACCCAGGACTTCCTAACACGGATGCTGACTTCCTCTTAATTCAGGACAGACTTTAGGTGTGCTTTTAATTCTTCATGTGTATTTTGTTCCTTTTGCGTAGTCAATGCAGGTATGGTAGGAAGTTGGTCTCCATTGTATACAGTGCAATGCAAACCTCATCTACAGAATGCCTACAGGTCTCCGGTGGGCCCTCTGCTTTCTGGTGCTTTGTGGCTGCTGTGACTTCGGGCCGGGGCCTGAGGAGGGTCTTAGCCCCCTTATGATGCTGTTCCTACCTGGGGGGGGGGTCTGCCTGTCGGCAGTTACAGCGGCAGACAGTCCTCACTGTCTGTGTGTGGTACAGGGGTTCAGAGGGGCTGCAGTTTGCAGAGGGCCAGTGGCTGGGAGAAGACCCGAATCCCAACCCCTCAGTATCAGCCTCCGACAGGTGCATGCGCCTCTGCTGGGGAGGAAGAGGAGGGTTTACATGCAGGTTCTTCCCTCCACATTAGCGGCACCCCAGTATGCACCGATGGCCCCAGGACGGCACGCGGGGAGCACGCCCACTCTCCTACTCCTGCCTGCCTTGAGGAGGGAGAGGATGCGAGGGCCTTGCTGGGAGCCCTGGGAACCCACCTGCCCACTCCGTGGCCATTATCCTGTCATCTCTCACCTATGCAGGAGCCGGAAGGGCAAGGCTCCTGCTCATGACCCCCATCGCTGTTTGCCAATGTGGGAGACAAAGCACTAGGAACCCGAGGAGGCAGGAGTGGCCGCCTGAGGCCCAGGGAGGGGCGGTGTTGCAATCTGGAGTGGGACTCTGGGGGAGGAGCTGTCAGGGGATTTGGGCACTGCAACTGGACATGTCGCCGCCCTGGCTATGACGAGTCACTGTCGTCTCCTGCTCCAGGGAGTTAGGTGGGCAGATCAGGCAGGAACACCCACTCCCAGCTCCTGCATTGGAACTCCACCCCCTCACCTGTCAATCCAGGACACCCGCTGTCCCATGATGCATCTGTGTCTCATCTGAGACCAGGAAGGAGGAGACGCCACGATGGCCACGTGGAAGTTAAGCTGTACCTGGGGGTGCCACGGAACTCCCAGAAAGCCTCTCCCACACTAAACTCCACCTTGTTTGCATGGCCACGCCCTCTACCCCCGTAAAGGGGACTGCTCCGCGTGGACTCACCCTTTCCCCTTTCGGCCCGTGGGCCATGCTCTGTGGCCTCCCTCACTCCTCATAGGCAGCTCCCTGGCCCACTCATGACCGCTGTCTCTGTGTGGGATCACCCACACTCAGGTGTGCCTGTGTATCCACTCTCTCACTTGTATTTTTATTTATTTATTTGAAAGGCAGAGTTACAGAGATGGAGGGGAGAGAGAGAGAGAGGGAGAGAGAGAATCTTTATCTTCCATCTGCCGGCTCACTCCCTAAACAGTCATGATGGGTGGGGCCGAGCCAGGCAGAGGCCAGGAGCCTGGAACTCCATCTGGGTCTCCCACGTGGGCAGCAGCTACCCAAGCACTTGGAGCCAATTCTCCACTGCCTTCCCAGGTACAGGAGCAGGGAGCTGGATTGGAAATGGGGCAGCCGGCACTCATGTAGGATGCCAGCGGCAGCTTAACCGATGCACCAGCTCCACATTCACTTTTAAATAAACCCTGCTTTCACCTGGGCACTGTATCTATGCCTCTGTTTTGAGGTCTTGTGTCTGTGGGGTCAGGAATTTGGAATAAGAGTTGAGATACTCATGTCCCTCACATGCAGATACGGAGATGAGGCAGAGAGAGGTTAGCAAATGTGCCCAGGTTACACGGCCAGGACACCAGGAGCTGGGATTCCCACTCAGAATCCATCAGGCATGCCATCCTCCCCCTGCCTCTAAGCCCTGCCCCTTCTTCCCTGATGGGATCTAACAACTGAAGGGGGCGTGGTCTCCCCTTCTACTGACTGTTCCAGGAAACAGAACAGGCCTCCAGTCACTTGGCAACAGGGCCCAGGTTCAGAGAGTGAGGTCATTACACACTGATGTGGATCGTGTCAACAGCGACGACCGCACCCTGGCTGCTGTTCCTAGCATTGCAGGTGGCGTGCGGCTGCACCTGTCCTGGCAGTGGCCCTGGGTGGGTGTCTGAGCGGGGAGGGAAGGCCTAGCACTTGGCTGTGCACCTGCAGGCTACACTACATTCATAAAGCATACTTTTCCTTCTTCAACGGCAGCCAAATCCTAGCTTATTGTAACTTTTTAACTTTATAAACATTTACATTAAACCTTTTTCCTCTTATACTAACTGCTTAAAATACATTGTGATGTTTATCTTTCTCTATATCCTTAATCTGTTACTATTTTCTATTAAAAAATTTTTTTAAGATTCATTTATGGCCGGCGCCACAGCTCAGTAGGCTAATCCTCCACCTGTGGCACCAGCACCCCGGGTTCTAGTCCCGGTCGGGGCGCCGGATTCTGTCCCAGTTGCCCCTCTTCCAGTCCAGCTCTCTGCTGTGGCCCGGGAGTGCAGTGGAGGATGGCCCAAGTGCTTGGGCCCTGCACCCCCATGGGAGACCAGGAGAAACACCTGACTCCTGGCTTCGGATCAGCATGGTGCGCAGGCCGCAGCAGCCACTGGGGGGTGAACCAACAGTAAAGGAAGACCTTTCTCTCTGTCTCTCTCTCTCACTGTCCACTCTCCCTGTCAAAAAAAAAAAAAAAAGATTCATTTATTTATTTGAAAGGCAGAGTTAGAGAGGCAGAGAGAGAGAGAGAGAGAGATAAAGGTCTTCTATCCACTGGTTCACTCTAAATGGCTACAACAGGGCCATCTGAAGCCAGGAGCCAGGAGCTTCCTCCAGGTCTCCCATGCAAGTGTTGGGGCCCAAGGACTTGAGCCATCTTCTACTGCTTTCCCAGGAGCATTAGCAGAGAGCTGGATTGGAAGTGAAGCAGCTGGGATTCGAACAGGTGTCCATATGGGATGCTGGCACTGCAGGCATCAGCTTAACCCATTATGCCACAGCACTAGCCTCTATTGTTAAAATGTTTAATATTTAAAAATTTTATTAAAAAAACACTAAGACACAGGGCTGGCATTGTGGCACAATGGGTTAAGCCACCGCTTGTGACACCTGCATCCCATATTGGAGTGCTGGTTTGAATCTTGGCTACTCTGCTTCTGATCCAGCCTTCCTGCAAACTGGAAAGGAGAAGGTGATGGCCCAAGGACGTGGGCCCCTGCCACCCACGTGGGACACCAGGTTAGAGTTCGGGGTTCCTGGCTTTGGCCTGGCCCAGCCCTGGCTGCTGTGGGCCTCTGGGGAGTGAACCAACAGATAAGTGATCACTCCCTTTGTGTTGCTCTGCCTTTCAAGTAGATGGAAATAAATAAGCATCAATTTAAAAAAAAAAAAGCAAGTAATCCACAAATCCACAAAATATACACAGGGTCAAGATCACCATCACCGGCGTCACCTCCACGCCTCGTGCCCCTGGAAGGTCTCTGGGACAGGAATAGGCACGGAGCACTCCCGAGGGCCTGCTGAGGCTGGTTACACAGTGGAAGGTAAATGCTCTCCGATTACAACGGCAAGTAGAGTACAGGCAGCACTCACTGGTTCATTGTCATGACCCAGGGTCACGGACCGTGCACAGCGTTCTGTCCCCGCTCTCACCCTCTCGCCGGGCTGCCAGTCCAGGTGTGTTTTCAATAGCAGCAGCGCACACACGGGAGTGACACCTCTCGCTGTGACGTCACAACAGCTGTGGCATCCCTAAGCGCCAGGAATTTTCCGGGTCCATTACAATCTCGCGGGACCACTGTCCCCCACGTGGTCTGCCACTGGCTAGAATGGTGTGTGTCTGGGGACACAGCCTGCCGGCTCCCTGTGGACGGCCCACCGCACCACCCGAAGGTGGGCTCCTGTGACTCACTGCTCTCCCTGGCACAGGGGACAATGCTGGGCACACAATAGGTGCTCGTGTTCCCGAATGAATGAACAAACGGAAGAACCTCAAACCCAGCTGCTTCCCAGCTCCTACAGGCTCAGCAACCCCGACCTGGGCAAGCAGGCTGACTGCGGGCAGGGGCACCTGAGCGGACCAAGACAGAGATCTTCCATCCTCTGGTTCACTCCCCAAATGCCTGCAACAGCCAGGGCTGGGCCAGGCTGAAGCCAGGAGCCCGGAGCTCCACCAGATCTTCCGTGTGGGTGGCAGGGGCCCAGTGACTTGAGCCATCACCTGCTGCCTCCCAGGATGCACATTAGCAGAAAGCTGGGATTGGGAGCAGAGGCAGGACTTGAACCTGGCACTTGGATGTGGGATGGGGGACCCAAGCGGCGGCTTATCCGCTGCCCCCAAGGCCCGCCCGTTTTCTGGATTCTGAGTCCCAGCGTTCAGCCATTTTTGGGGAGCAGTGCTGGAAGGCCTATCTGGGGGCCCCATGAGTGCAGACTGAGACACAGTGGGGAGACCAGCGGGGCTGACTCCCCGCCCCTCCGGCCCCCCCAGCTGGGGTGAGCTATTTAAATTCTGCATCCGCACTTACAGAGAAGAAGGCAGAAGTGCATGTTTAGGGGGCTCTCCATAGGCAGGAACCACTTTCCTCTGCACTCAGTTCTCAAGCTGAGCTGACAGACTCCCATTTTACAGTAAAGCAACTGAGGCCCAGCGGGGGGGGGGGGGGAACAGGTCCAAGGTCACAGGGCTGGGAAGTGGCAGAGCCAGGATTTGAACCCATGGACTCTGGAGCCCAGCTCCTTAACCATCGAGCCACACTGCTGCTTTCCCTGCAGCTGCCAGGTCCCTTGGGGAGGGCCCGGTGACGTCACTGGCACCCCAAGGCTACCCCTCTTGTCGCTGAAGGAGTTCACTGCTCCGTCAGGCTGCAGGAGGTACTGGGCTCTTGACCTTGGGGGTGGGGTGGGGGCAGGAGGCAGGGTTGCCCTCCTGGACCACCCAGTGCCCAGCCTCAGAGAAGGGGCCGCATCTCTCTGGGGCAGTGGGGACAGCCACCCAGAGGAGGAGCCGGAACAGAAGAAGCCAAAGGAAAGATGCTGAGCTTGGTCCACCGGGCAAAGGGGCCTGCCTGCCTCCCCGCCACCCCCGCCCTCCGCCAGGGTCACTCTGTCGGTCCCCTGGGGATGTCAGAGGCTCTCCCCACCCCCTCTGTGACTGCAGGCCCCTGGGAAGGGCTGGGTGCAGGAGCCTTGGAAACCCGTAGGGCCCTTCCCGCCGCCCGCCTGCCAGCCGCCCTCCCTGGCTGCCGCAGAAGCTATAAAAAGCACAGCCTTCAACAATAGGTGACATCACCCAGCAGCAGCAAGAACCGGATTCTGCCAGCTGCCAGGGAGAGCTACGGCCCCCACCCATCCCTCAGGATGGAGGCTCCTGGGGACGGGTGCTCCACGGGACCTGGGGGCTGCAGGGTGGACTCTGGGGAGGCTGGGGGTGGGGGTGGGGCAGATCTGGGGACCCAGGCATGGATTTCACTAGGCTCTAGGGGATGTGGGAAAGGAGCCAGGGGAGTGTGGGGGTGGGGGACTTGTCGGACCCCTGCAGTGCCTCCAAATGTTCCCAGATAGGCGAGGGTGGCAAGAGAGGGGGGGGGGCTGTGGCTGGGGCCCTGCCCAGCGCAGGGGTGGGGTATAGTGCTTGGCCCTTGTCTGTGCCGCTGGCCTCCCGCCTTTGCTCCGATGCCATCATGGGCGTGCAGTCAGTCGGCCATTCAGGCAGGAGTGGGCGGAGGGGAGAGCTTAGCAAGAGGCTGGAGCCTCGAGGTGCTTGGGTGGAGGCAAAGAGGCCGGCAGCCTCTGCCCCGGGGCCTGGCCAGGAAGGCCACCCCGTGGGAGCACAGGGTGTGGGATGGACCAGCTCTGTGTCCATTTCCTTTCCTGCAGGACGTGGGCCTCTGGCCAGCAGTCAGGAACCACGCCCAGGACCCAGGGCCCCTCTCGCCTCTGTGCACCCTTCTTCGGGGGGGGGTCTGGTGCACCAGTGCCAAGGGCCCTGCCCTCCCCCACCCCAGCTGACACCTGAGGGCTGGCGTGGGGCGGAGCTGCGGCTTCTGGGGGCAGCTGGCCAGATGGGCGGAGCCAGAGCTTTAAGCTCCTCTAGGATCCGGAGACATAACGGGCTGGTCTCTGGATCGCCTAGCCCTCTCCCTTCACCCCTTCTGGAGGCCCGCCCTCCCCGAATCTCCCCTTCTCAGCACTGATGTGCAGAGCAGTCCGTGTGTAGCTAACTCAGGGCCCGCCTCCTCCAAGAAGCTGGCCGGGACTCCTCCACGCCCCTGGGCCGGCTTCTCGATGCCTGGGAGCGCGCAGGTCTCCCGCATACCACACCCAGTGGGGTCCGGCTCACGCTGCGGCCCAGCCTCTCCTGCCTGCTGAGCCCCTGCCCACGGCTCCAGCGGCACAGATGTTCCGGAGCGGCACCTCGCACTCCCTCTGGGTCTCTGCCTATGCTGGGTCTTCCGGGACTCCCTTAATCCTTGTTCTGCCAGCCAGGGTCCTGCTTCTCCCAGGCCCAGCTCTCCCTAACCCTGGCTTCTCCTCTTTGCACCTTGCTCAAGACCCTTGGGTGCACAGCCCTTGGTTTGGCTTTGGGTGGATGCACTGCCCTGCCTCTCTGTGGGGGCTGTCCCCAGAGCAAGAGGAAGACTGGCAGGTGTTCATGAGGTGCCAGGCACCATGCTAGCCACAGGTTTCCTTGTCTAACGGATGAACAAAAGCGAGGCTCAGAGAGGTTAAGCAACACACCTTGGTCACACAGCTGCTAAACAGGAAGCTGAGATTCAGTCTGGGTCCACCACCTAATACAGGTGCACTGTCTTTGGGCTCCAGTCACCAGGAGGGGACATCACCAAAGAGAACGCTTGGTTCCAGGGCTTTCCTGCACACACCAAGGACGTCTTATTTAATGCTGGGGTTCTGGAGCAGAGGTGCCTTGCAGGTGGAGTTAAGTTACCAAATGAACTTGGCCGTGACTCACACGGAGGCAGGTGCAAACTTCGGAGGAGCTAAGGTGGCCAGCAATTCTGGGAGCCCTGGTCTAACCTTTCCCTGCCCTGTACCAATATGGACCCTGCTCTTCTCCGTCCAGCGGGGTCCCATGGGGAGACAGGAGACCCCAGGAAGGGCCTGAAGCTTCTGGCAGCACATGGCTCTGGAGCCAGCAGCCCCGCGTAAACCCTTGCTCCTCTCCTTCCTGGTCCTCAGCCCTGAGCCTGTCTCACAGAGCAGCCAGAAGTGCTAAGTACATGGAAGGTGCCCAGCCCAGAGCGGGTGGAGGAACGTGGTAAGAGACAGCTCCGCTTTTTAGGGGTGTCAGCTTCCTGCTGGTTGTGACAGTGATGAGCAGGCCAGGTCAGGGCCAGCTGTGGTCGTGCCCTCCTTGTGGGGCTCCCTGTGTCCAGGAGTGGACGGGCAGTGCCTCTGCCCACCTAGTGTTCTCACACACTGACCACTGAGCTCCCCAGCTCCTCCCAGCACGATCTGACTCCTTCCCTGCCCGAGAGGCAACTGACTGCGCTGCTCCCCTGGCTCCATCACCCCTCCTGGGCTCCACCATTCTGTAGCCCTGGTCTGCCTGGGTCCTGACCCCTGATGGCTGTCCTCTGGTCACTTGGGTTCTGGGGGGCCATCTGCACCGCCAGTTCTTGCTCTCTCTCTCTCTCTCTGCTCACATGGGCCCTGCCTTGGTCACTGCTGTCTCCAGCTGACGTGGTCCTTGTGACCATCAGCAGCAGGTGAGGCCCCCTCCACTCGACTGTGCCAGCTGACCTGACCCCTGCCTTGTGAACCGATGGGGACCGTGCTCTGTGGCTCTCTCACGTTCTTGGGGTACATAAGTTGGGCTACATGCATGCATTCATTCATTCACACATCTGCCTGTCTTTCTATCCATCCATCTATCCATCCACCCGTGATCCAAACATCTGCCTACCCGGTTGTTGTTCCTACCCTTCCTCTGATTATGTATCAACCACTCATCCATGGTGAGTGGTCCACCCTCTCCAGCATCTACGAGGTAGCAGATCCTGTACTGGGTTCAGAACTTAAAAGGCCATGGTCTCTGCTCTCAGAGGCTCATGGTCCAGCCTGGGAAGACGACAGACAGGAGCCCTGAAGTTCCTTCTGATCGCAGCATCCTGGGAGCTCCCCGGGGAGGCGCCTGTGGCCTGCCTTTGCCTGCGGCCGGCAGGGCCCGGGCTGATCTGCTTCCCCTGGGAACACCAGGCCCCCTCTTGCTAGCTCAGCGGAGACGCTGCAGTCCCCGAGGGCTTCCACGCTGCTGCTGCTGCTGCTGCTTGGGGCAGGGAGTGGGGACAGCAGGGGGCCCCTCTCCAGAAACCTGAAAGCCAAAGCCATCGCCCCTACTGAGAGAAGGGTGGCCAGGAAGCGCCCCCCAGCCCACTCTCCCCGGCTTCCTCCGCGGACACACGGAGCTCCAATTCAGAGCCACCGGTGTGGCTCCTTGGACAAGTCACAGGGATTCTCTCAGCCCAGTGTCCTTCCCCAGCACCTCCGGCTCACAGGGAGCACTTCCCTCCAGGGCCACCTTCTCACCCTTTGGGGGCGCAGGCGAGGGCTGAATCACACATTTTAATTTTTGGTTTCAATTCTCACTTCCCAAATCAACACCTGCAGACGCAATCACACCGAAGGCACAGACCTGTCAAATACTCCATGGATTTGCTCCCACCCTGCTTCTTGGACTCCCTTCCTATCCCGGGGGCCACCTGGAGGGGTGAGGAAGAGGAAGGCAGGAGGGCCTGGGCAGGGGGGTATGAAGGGAGGCCTCCGGGAGGAGGAGGGACACTTGCACTCACCGACGTGTCCTCGGAGCACGAGGCGATGACGGTGTCGATGAAGGGGTTCCATTTGATGTCCAGCACGTTGCCTTGATGGCCACAGACCTTGGGGTAGTTGGGCTCAATCCTGCCGGTCTGCAGAGGGGAGGGAGGGGGTTAATGTGGTGGCCCTGGGGTGGCCCTGAAAGCACAGCCCTCTTTCCTGGGCTTCTCAGCCAGGGTGGGGCCCTCCGGAGCTCCTGCCTCGTCCCCCCGCCCCCCGCCACCTGCTCCGTCAGGTGGCCACAGCAGGTTTCCCAGCAGCCTCGAGCCCAAGTTGGGCCCTTGACCATTGCGGGGCACTGAGGCAGGTGTTTAGGTTGTTGTCCGAAACACCGAGAAACTGGCCCCAGCCCCGAGCCCAACTCCCTACATAGAGGCTGAGGCTGTCCCCCGGGGACACCACCCCTGCTCTCCCATGGCCCCGGGGCAAGGCTGTGCCCGCCCCCTTGGCACGCTCCAGCTCATCACCCTGGCCCTCAGGGCTTCTCTCTTTGGGATGCCCCCTGGCCTCATGGACCCTGGCTCAGGGCACTCCCCGTGGGAATTCCTTTGCTACCCCCAGGGCAACCCCAGTGTGGAGTTGGCAAAACAACTGGACTGGCAGGTCCTGGAGGACCCACCGATGTTATGCGTTTTTCAGGTTCCTGCTGAGCCAACTGCTCTGAGGCCGCGTGGGCCTCCTGCTTGGCTTGATGGCAGAGCGGGCCCGTGGCAGGTCCCCACAACCCCCTTCTGTGCGAGGGAGGAAAAGGTGCCTCTACCTCTAGTAGTAGCATTTCCAGCGAGGACGTCACCACCCACGGAAACAACCACTGCGTGGTGGGCAGCACAGGCCTCCCCCTCCCATGCACACGCACCTGCTGTTCCAGCTGCCCACACCCCACCCCCCACCCCGGCCACTTTATTCATTTTAAGACTTATTTTTTTTTTAAGGCAGAGTCTCACACACACACACACACACACACACACACACGGAGCGAATGAGACGGGGGGGGGGGTCTTCCATCTGCTGGTTCACTCCCATTTGGCTGTAACGGGCTGGGCCAGAAGCCGGGAGCTTCATCCGGGTCTCACACGTGGGCGGCAGGGGCCCACTTATGCCATCTTTCACTGCTTTCCCAGGTGTACTAGCAGGGAGCTGGATTGGAAGCGAAGCAGCCGGGACATAAATTGGCGCCCATATGGGAAGCCAGTGTCACGCATGGCTGCTTTACCTGCTACGCCACAGTGCCAGCCCCAATCCACTGGTTTAATCCCGCAGGGAGTCCAGGAACTGAGCGAGAGCCACCTGGCTCCCGGCTCTGTGCACTATGAACAATCCACTTCTTTCTCCCGCCAGCCCAGGGTCAGGGATGGCCTGGCGCTGGGCGAGCGGACCCAGTTTTGAGGGTCCTGTCCCACCTACTTCTTAGCATCACTGTGAAAATCAAAAAAGCTGACGTGCTTAGCTTTACACAACACTTAGTGTAAAGATCATCACCAGGGTGATACCAGCGTATTTGACAGAGCTTGCTAGTACCACTCAGATGTCACCTCCTCCAAGAAGTCTTCCCCAGTGCCTCCCCTGTGTTATCCCAGCATTCCGTGTGTCCCTCTGTGTGAGCAACCAGGGACCGGCTCTGTGTCTCTATTCCTCACGGGCCTGACACACAGCAGGTGCACAGCAGAGGCCCTGTGACATCGTGGGAGGGGAAAGGCTGAACAAGGGGTGCGTGCGTGTGGGGGTGACAGAGCTACAAAGGCAGCAGGGCAGGGAGGGGGCTAGAGGCAGAAGCTGGGCCTCCATCCTTCCAGGCTTTTGAGCGAGAGCTTTTTGGGGTATGAGGTTGGCATTGGAGGGGAGAAGGCCAGCAGCTACTGCCTGCACCGCCCACAGGTGCCTCGGGGAATCACCAGGAGCGAGGGGACCACCGCTGCCGGCCCCGGTACTGCGCCTGGCACTTCCCTGGGCGACAGCAGTTCCAGAGCAGGAATCCTGCTCTTAACCTCTGCCCACTTCCTGCCGCCTCTCCGTCAGCTCCTTCTCAGATCTTCCCATCTTTATTATTTTATTTAAATTTATTTATTTGAAGGGCCGAGAGAGAGAGAGAGATCTTGCATCTGCTGGTTCACTCCCCAAATGACGGCAATGGCTAGAGCTGGGCTAGGCCAAAGTCAAAAGCCAGGAACTCCATCCGGGTCTCCCAAGTGTGCGACAGGGGCTGAAGCGCTCAGGTCATCTTCTGCCTTTCCAGGCGCATTGGCAGGGAGCCGGATTGGAGGCGGTATAGTTGAGATGGGAACTAGCGCTCCGTTATGGGATGCGGGAGTCTCAAGCGGTAGCTGCTTCTGTTGTATCACAGTGCCAGCCCCTCATGTCTTTTGAGACATAGTAATAATGTTATTTTGAATTTTCTTTTTTTTTTTTTAAAGATTTATTTGAAAGGCAGAGTTACAAAGAGAGATGAGAGATAGAGATAGATTGATAGATAGATAGAGAAAATATCTTCCCTCTGCTGGTTCACTCCCCAAATGGCTGCAACAGCCAGGGCTGGGCCAGGCTAAAGCCAGGAGCCAGGAGCTTCTTTCGGGTCTCTCACGTGGGTGCAGGGGCCCAAGCACGTGGGCCATCTGCTGCTGCCCTACCAGGCACATTAGCAGGGAGCTGGATCAGAAGTGGAGCCACCAGGACTGAACCAGTGTCCATATGGGATGCTGGTGCTGCAGGCTGCAGCTTACCCTCCTTTGCTATGGCACCAGCCCCTATTGTTAATTTTCATAAAAACATGCAATTTAGGCCCAAAGTGAGGCAGCTACAGGCACAGTCACCCAGGTGTGACTCCTCCAGGTGAGCTTTTTGCACCTTACCGCTCCCGGTGGCCAGCCCCGCTCCCGCAGCCCCACCTGCTTCCATCGCTCACGCGTCTTCTGCCAGCGCCCGGCTCCTTCCATCCGATCGCAAAGGCTGTACTTGCAAAGCTTTGCACCAAGCTCTTGGCACCCAGCCCAGCCCAAGCAAACCGGAGGAACACCCAAGCAGTCTGTAGGTGGCCATCCGCTGCAGGAGCATCCAGCCAGCAGCGCGCGTGGGAGGTGGCGCTGGCGGGACAGGCTGGGCACTGTCACAGCAACCAACTCAGATGGCAGAGGGAACCCAGGCAGAGCGGGCAGAGGCCAGAGCCCCGCAGCACGGAGGGAACCGGCCCTCGGGAGCCCAGCAGGGTCCTGAGGGCATGCTGGCTTGCAGGGGGCCTCTGTACACAGCGCGGGCCTCCCCCGTGGGGTGGGTAAGTAAGACTTCCGTGACTGAAGCCTCCCGAGGTGGCAGCGCCCGCACCGCGCGCTCCGCATGGCAGCCCCGGAGGAAAGGAGCCCCCTTTTCCACCCCACAGCTTTCATTTTCCTGTTCGTGTGCTCGGCGTCCACAGCAATTTTGTTTGAAAGATGAGTTCTGTTGCTAAAAAGGGATGTGTGAAAACCACTTTCTGTTTAACGTTTTTATTTATTTATTTGACAGGCAGAGAGAGCGAGAGAGCGCGAGCGAGAGTGAGCGAGAAAGAGCTCCTGTCCACGGGTTCACTCCCCAAACGCCCCATCCCAGCTTCTGGGGCATGAAAAGGAGATGTTGCCAAAGGCAGGCTTGGAAGAGACTTGGTGAGGCAGTCTGTAGTGCAGTGGGTAAAGCCGCACCTGCTGTATGGGCATCCCATATGGGTGGCGGTTCAAGTCCTGACTGCTCCACTTCCGATCCAGCTCCCTGGATGGCCTGGGAAAGCAGCAGAAGATGGCCCAAGTCCTTGGAACCCTGCACCTGCGTGGGAGACCTGGGTGGATTTCCAGACTCCTGACTTTGGGCTGGCCCAGCCCTGGCTGTTGGGGTCATTTGGGGAGTGAGCCAGTGGATGGAAGATCTCTCTCTCTATCTTTCTCTCTCCTTTTCTTTATGCCCCCGTCTTTCAAATAAATAAATCTTTTTTTTTTTCAAAAAAGAAAAGATTTGCCTGCTCAGCACTATACAGTATCTCTGCTAAACAGCTGGAACACACTTAACCAACCTCCAGAACACAGAGAGTAGTTAAAGAATTATGAAGTGATGAATTATTAATATTTAGTGGCCCTGTTTTTGCGATAATCTAGTTACACGTATGTTAATATGATTTAATTTTAAATCATGGCCATCTTTAACCACTGGCCTGCAAAACTCCTGAGAATTTAAGAAGAAGCTCCCGTGAGCAGGTACAGCTGACTCCAGCACACCCCAGCACAAGCTGACTGTAGCACCGGCATCCTATATGGATGCTAGTTCGAGTCCTGGCTGCTCCACTTCTGATCCATCTCCCTGCTATGGCCTGGGAAAGCAGTGGAAGATGGCCCAAGTCCTTGGGCTCCTGCACCCCTGTGGGAGACTCGTAAGACGCTCCTGGCTCCTGGCCTTGGCCTGGCCATGGGCTTTGTGGTTCTATTAGACTTCATGAGCTCTGCATGCTATTTTGAGAGAGATAAAAATTAAAGAACAGCAGGTTAAGCCGCTGCCTGTGACATCGCATCTGAATCAGCACCGGATCAAGCCCCAGCTGCCTTGCTCCCAGCCCTGCTCCCTGCTAATGTTCCTGGGAGGCAGCAGAAGATGGCCTAAGCACCTGCGCCCTGCCACACACGTGGGAGGCTCGGCTGGCCCAGCCCCAACCGATGCAGCTGTGAGTGAACCAGCAGATGGAAGGTCTCTGTCTTTCTCCGCCTCTCCTCCCCCTCTCTCCGTCACTCTACCTTTCAAATAAATAAAATAAATTATAGAAAACGAAATCACATTTTCAAAGAGTAGTTCCTGCCATATCGATGGCTAAAGCTCTAATGGCTAGTGAAACAGAACCAAGTTAGATACATATTAAATTATCAATAATTTAATTATTAAATTAAATGTACATAATTAAGGTAATCGCTAACTTAGTAATTAAATTAAATTAAAATTAAGATTGTGTATTAAAAACACACCATCTTCAAAAAGCCACATCAGAAAGTTACTGGCGGCCACCATTGGCTACTGTGTATTATTAGTGGCCTGATCTTCTGTAATGAACGCTTTGATCTGTCATTTAAAAGATAGATGGGGGCTGGCGCTGTGGCGTAGTGAGTGAAGCCGCCGCCTGCAGTGCTGGCATCCCATATGGGCACTGGTTTGAGTCCCGGCTGCTCCACTTCCAATCCAGCTCTCTGCTGTGGCCTGGGAAAGTAGTGGAAGATGGCCCAAGTCCTTGGGTCCCTGCACCCGCGTGGGAGACCTGGAAAAAGCTCCTGGCCCCTGGCTTCTATCGGCCCAGCTCCAGCCGTTGGAACCAATTGGGGGGTGAACCAGCGGATAGAAGACCTCTCTTTCTCTCTCTCTCTCTCTCTTTCTCTCTCTCTCTCTCTTTCTCTCTCTCTCTCTCTCTCTCTCTGCCTCTCCTTCTAGCTCTATGTAACTCTGCCTTTCAAATAAATAAATAAATAAATAAATAAATTTTTTTTTTAAAAAAGAGAGATGTTAATAACAAAAGTCAAACACTCTGTATGTAGCCTTGACTGAAAATCCCCTCTGTTCCGGGACCTTCCCCAGAGGAGCCGCCCCTGCTGTGTCGCCCAGATGTGCTTGGCTCAAGGCTTTTGTGGACCAGAAATGCATTTGTTCACAGAACTGGGGGACTTGCACCCGGCCCCTATTTCAGCTAAATCCATGTTCCTTTAAGTCATGGGGGAACGCAGTTGTCAACCCTAGAAGTCGTCCCCGGTCACCCCGCCTGGCACTACGGCTGGGGTGGAGTCTCGTGTTCCACAGCGGGGCTGCCCTCACCCGGCTGTGCACTTCACAGCTCTTAGGGATGTGCCCTCGTCTGCAGGCTCAGCCGGGGTCCCCCGGTCCTCTGTGCTAGGCGGGGGCCTTTCTCAGAGCCCGGACACTGGGAAAAAGGTCCCAATGGGCAGATGCTGAGTGACAGGAGTCACTCACGGTGTGTGAGTGTGCATGGGTGTGAGTGTTAGAAAGTGCACGAGTGTGTGCATGTGAGTGTATGAATGTGCAAGTGTGTGTGTGTGTGTGGCAATGTTCAAGTGGGGGGGTTGTGTGCAAACGTGACTGTGCATTTGAATACAACACTGTGCTGTGTGAGTGTGTGTGTGTGTCCCAGTGTGCTGTGCCAGTGTGTGAACCTGTGAGTATGTGTGTCTCTGAATGAGTGTCTTTGTGGGGATGTTTGAGCGTTTGTGTTTGTGAGCACGTGTGCGTATGTGTGTGACTATGTTCGTGTGTGAGAAAGTGAATGAGTCTGTGTGTGTGTGTGAGTGTGTCTATGAATGTGTGAGTGTGTATGTGAGTGTGTGGAGATGTTGTATTTGTGAGCATGTGTTTGTGTAAATATGAGTGTGTGAGAATGTGTCTGTGAATGAGTATGTGAGCGTGTGTGAGAATGAATGTTTGTGTGTGAAAGTATGTGGGAATGAGTTGTGGGAATGAGTGTGAATGCATGTGAGTGAATGAGTATGTGTGTGAATGAGTGTGCATATTGTGAATGAGTGTGTATGTTTGCAAATCTGAGCGTGAGTGTGTTAATGTACATGAGTGTATGAGTGGGTGAATGAGTGTGAGTGTGTGTGCACGTGAATGTGTGTGCATGAGTGTATGTGAGTGTGTAGGTGCATGAACATGTGTGTGAATGAGTGTGTATGTTTGAGTGTGTGTGAGTGTGTGTGTGAGTGTATGTATCAATGTGTGTGTGAGTGTGTTTCTGGCAAGGGCTGCCTGGCTCTGTCCACCCCTCCCTGCAGACCTCAGAGCTCCTGTCTGTCCCTGGGTGCCCCCGACGCCTTGCCCGGTGCGGACATCCATTCAACACCTGTGGGAAGGGCGTGGATGGCGTCTGTAACGTGGTGTCCCAGCAGGTGCCTGCTCTCTGTCCCGGGGGCTCAGTCTGTCAGGCGAGAAGGACTAAGAACGGGACACTTGCGGTGCAGGAGGCTGAGGGCTGTGTCCCCATGGGACGGACCCCGGGGACCATGCGCTGGAGCCTGGGAAACCAGGGCAGCTTCCCCAGACAGACACCAAAGACTCAACCCAGCCAGGGAAGGGGGTCGGCAGCACGTGCAAAGGCCCAGTCCCTCTGCGGAAGTCCAACAGGGAGAGAGAGGTGAGGCAAGGAGAAAGGCCCAGGTCAGAGCGCCGGGGAGCTCACTGGCCCGTGCCTGGAGCCAAGACTGCATCCCAGTGGCAACGGGGAGCCACTGATGGTTTAAGGCAGGAGAATGGACTGCAGTAGGACCCAGAAGAACGCCGGGCAGTCACAGCATAGCCAGAACCATGTTACGCATGGGAGCCCAAGGGCCCAAGGAGGGGCACCCCCTGCCCCATGGAACACAGCCCTGGCGGGGGTCTTGCTGGAGCAAGGTCCCCTGGGACGCCCAACCCGCAAGGCCATCTGGGATGCTGCTCCCCTGCCGAGTTAGCCAAACTTTCTGATCCATGCATCTTTCTATGGAATGAACAGAGAGGCTACACAGTTCTCCAACAAGCCACAAACATCTTGGTCAGGCCCTTTTTAAATCAAACAAATTGAGAGGCAGGGAAAGAGACAGAGAGCCCCTAAGTCCCCAACAACAGGGGCTGGGCCAGGCCAAACCCAGAAGTCAAGAACTCAATTCGGGTCCCCGACGTGGGTGGCAGGAACCCAAGTACTCAAGCCATCACGGCCGCTCCCAGGTCTGGGATGCCAGGCAGCTGGAATCAGAAACACGGCCGAGTCAAGCCCAGGCTCTCCCCTGAGGGTCGAGGGCTTCTTAACCAACATCTTTGTTGCCAGGCCATTTTATTCGTATGAAAGCTAAGGTTCCGAGATGTTCCAGGGAAGCTCACCCCAGGCGCCCAACCTTAGATCTCCCTCTCTCCCCACCACAGGGCCTCCAGGTGATCTTTTGGGGACTGGTACTAACGCCCCAGGCAGGAGCTTGTCACCTGAGCTCACGTGGCCACCTGTCACCTGAGCTCAGGTAGGACAGGTGAGGAGGCTGACCTTCAACACCTCTCCTCCCCTTTCACAGATAAGAAACCCGAGGCCCAGAGCCAGTGGCCACCCAGTCCAGGGTCCTGCAAGAACACGGAGGGGCTGGCCCTGCCACCGGCACGTGCCTGGGACACTGGCTGAGGCCACAGGGCCTCCCTGGGAGGTGGGACAAGCCCTGCACGGAGTGGGTGAGTCTGCGAGCGTCCTGGGGGATCCATCTCCCTGGGGAGCATCCTGGGAGAGACGTACAGAGCAGGGACAACTCTGGGGTCATCTCAACGGAGCACTGGCCAGCCCATCTCAGGTCCAGCAGCTCTGATGAGAGGCAGAAACTCTGCTGTCCCCTCTGTCATCTGGTCCAGGGAACGAGGAGAGGGGGAACCCAGACTGCCACCCTGACTGCTCACATGTGTACTGTGAGGTGCAAGGGATTCGTCCTGGGCCACCATTTGTGCCCCAATGGCCTGGGATCTGAGGGGGCGCCACTGAGCCGCTGCTCCAGGGAACAGAGCAGCAGCCTGGCACGTGGGGTGTTCAGCTCACCTCTGCTTCTCCCCGACTGTGTGGTCTCTGCCCCAGTCCCCACCCCTCTGGGTCTCAGTTTCTCCCTCTGCAAAGTGGGGCCATAGTTGAGAGAGAGGATACAAGTTCAGCACACCTGCCACCCACTGGGGCTTTGGGATCTGCAGCAGGCATGACTAATCGCTCGCGGAGTCCCAACTGAGCCTCGCCAGTGCTCAGCGCCGTACCCTGGGCTCTGGGCCAGTCCTTCAGAGGAAGTCTGAATGTCAGCTGGCGCCAACGTGAGCATTAGAGCTTTGACAGCTGTGAGCAAACGGGCCCGCCCTCGGTAAGCCCCTGCCTCTCCGGCCTCTCCACCCAGATTCCCGGAGGCCCCCGCACGTTAATCCCCACAGATGCCCTCACATCTGCCCCTTCCTCTCCGCCCTGCCCCCCACCCCCGCCCCCAGGATCTCCAGCAGCCTCCCAGCGGGTCCCCTGCAGCCCCAGGGCAATGCTGACCTGCTGTGGCTACCACCGCACCGGGCAGCTCTGCCAGAGTCTCCTGTGCCGTAGGGTTTTGCTCAAGGCCCCTCTGCCTCTCCCCCTGCGCTGCAGGGAGGCCACACCCCACCTCCCACCCCGCTTCTTGCCTGGAGCCCGTGACCGGGTGTCTCCAAGGGCTGGTCTCAAGCCTGGTTCTCCCAGGCCCCTCCAATCCGCAAAGCCCCCAAGTTTTCCTGCACACGAGAGCCACGGCGGGGTGGGGGGTGGTCGTTCTGGTCCCTAGCATGCAGGAATCCTAACGGAGTAAACTTCCTTTGCTTCAGCTCACTGGATACCACTTGGCCTGGGAGGGGTCCAGAGCCCCTCTCCCCCAACCTTCTCCAGTTTGCTCAACCCTGTTCGGGGGCAGGGGTCACATTTCTCAAGCTGCCAGGAGACAGACTCCACGGCGAGTGTAAGAGGACGCAGGCATCTCCCCAGGTCCCAGAGCTGAGCTGAGTGCGGCTCTCATTGTCCCTCCGGTCTGGAAGGGCCACACAGCTCCATGGCCAGGTCCTGAGCCGTGGTCTGGGAAAATGCAGTCCCCAAAGCAGGCCAGCGACAGCACCCTCCCCCCCTCCCCTGTCTCCCATCACGCCCTCCCCCGGACAGATCCACTCCTCTGGGCTTCCCCCAGCACGGTCCATCATTCCAGCCCTGCTCCTGGTGAGCCCCCTCTCCCCAGCTGTTACCAGCCTCCCTCCTCCCTGGCGCCAGGACGTGTGATACACTGAGTCACGTGTCCCACCCGAGAGCGTGGCGTCTGCCCGTCACCACCATGATCTTAAGAAGCACCTGCCATTGTGTCCATTGGACACGCGAGGGAACAGAAGCTTAGTGAGATTAAGTCACAAAGAGAAAGCTCCAACCATGTGACCGGAATGCAGACTACACCAGGAGGGGTGCTCTGTCTTGTTCCCTGCCGGAACCTCGGTGTCTGGACTTGTGCTCAACACACAGGAAACCTGCAGCTCACTTTTATTGAGTTAATGATCCACGAACTGTGTGTCCAATCAGGGCCTCCTGTGCAGTTGCCTGGACCGTGCACTGCACAACTCGAAGGGGCAGGAGACGCTCAGCGTTTTCTTCTTAAGTGAGATCGCCCTAGAGAGCTTCCAGCCGAGCGAGGGACACAGAGGAGACCCGAGAGGCACAGACACGCCGTCCACAGCCTCTGCTCGGGGTCCAGGGGTCCCTGACCACAGCTGCCAGTTGCACAGATGACGTTTTTGTTGCCAGTGGGAGCCAGCCCAGAGCACCATCCGCACTCCCCGGAGCTGGGCCACTCCTCTGCCTCGCCAGAAACCCCCACCCATTAGGAGCAGGCAGGCTCTGCAGGGGCCCAGTGCCCCCCATTCCCTGCCTCCACACCCTCCAGAGTCAGCCTGGGGGGCCGGCGCTGTGGCTAAGCCTCCGCCTGCAGAGCCGACATCCCATATGGGCACTGAATGAGTCCTGGCTGCTCCACTTCTGATCTAGCTCTCTGCTGTGGCCTGGGAAAGCAGTAGAAGATGGCCCAAGTCCTTGGGCCCCTGTACCCACATGGGAGACCTGGAAGAAGCTCCTGGCTCCTGGCTTCGGATCGGCCCAGCTCCAGCCAGTACAATCATTTTGGGAGTGAATCAGCAGGTGGAAGACACCTCTCTCCCTCTCCCTCTCCCTCTCTCTGCTTCTTCTTCTCTCTCTGTAACTCTGCCTCTCAAACAAATAAATAAATCTTAAAAAAAAAAAGAGAGAGAGAGAGAGAGAGCAAGCGAGCAAGAGAGAGTCAGCCTGGGCCCTCACTCCCAGGGAAAGCCATGGGATCAGCGGGCAAGGCAGAGACCTCTGGCTAAGGCTCCCAGCCTTGTTCCCTCAGGGACATCTAAGAGGCTAGGGAAGGGGCTGGGATGCCAGTGACCTTGGAAGTGTTCCTTACCCTTACTTGTGAGCAGTCCCTGCCTCGGCTGGCCACCGCTCCCTCCCAGCCCTCTCTCTGTGCCCGCTGCTGCAGTCCGTCTACCCCGGGGGCGGGGGCGCTGGGGGAACACAGCGCTCTCCACAGTGTAGCTGTGGGTCTGCTCACACCCGTGAGGGACCCAGCAGGTGCCCTGCGTTCTGGGCTTCCGTTAGCTTCCTCGGGAGCCAATGAAAACCTGTGCCTGGCACGCAGCAAGCACTCGACGCCCAGTTACTCCCGCGGCATCTCCGACAAGAGGCAAGCTGGCCCCCTGTGGCCTGTGCTCTGTATGCACCCTGGGGTTCTGTGTCTCCCGGGACTATCATCAGATGGTGAGCTTGCCAATGCAGGGTAGGGGGATGGCGGTGGTCTTTTTAAAAAACATTTATTTATTTACTGGAATAAATATTTATTTATTGGTCCAGGCCCAAACCAGGAGTCTGGAACTCCATCCTGGTCTCCCACGTGGGTGCCCTTGGGCCATCCTCTGCTGCTTTCCCAGGCGCATTAGCAGGGAGCTGGATGGGAAGTGGAGCAGCCGGGACTCGAACCGGCAAACAAACTTCCCTCTTAGAAAGTGAGCTGCCTAAAGGATCTCATTGTAGCAACACATAGCTGCCGGACATACCTGTTCCCCAGGAGCCTGAAGCGCCCGCATGGGGGTGCAGGACTCTGTGGGGCAGAGCTGGGTGGCGGGGGAGAGCTGGGGGGGTGGACGCAGCCCCTGCCCCAGCTGCTGCACGGCCTCTGATCCAACCTGGTATCTCCCAGCGACCTGCAGTTACATTTTCTCCGACGGGAAGTGGGACATGTGGCGGCCTCACTGGAGCCTCAGGGGGACGGAGGCTCATTGGGATGGAGCCTCGGGGGGACAGAGCTATGAAGGCTGTGGGTGGTGTGTCCGGTGTCCACCGCCTCCCAGGGCACATGGTGTGGGCAGCTTGGCCCCGGATGCCACACTTGCCCATCCTGAGCCCGGCTGCTGTCTTTTGTCCCTGATGCCACCTCCTGGGGGACTCTGTGGGAGCACAGGAGCTGGGGGGTCCCTGCCCTCCAGAGCGTCCACTCGGCACCACAGGGCACCAAGGTCATGTCCCTCCGCCATGGTGCACCCAGCATCTGCAGGCAGAGCCAGTGGCACAGGACTCAGAGCCACCGTCCTGGAACAAGTTAAGTGCCCGTTTGATGTCGTTTAGGGAGGGACTATGGCCCAGGCAGTGGAGAGAGGGCACTGGGCAAGGACGCCAGCGCAGGACCTGTCTCCTGGGCCACAAACTGGGTGGGGAGAAGCATCTGTGTCCAGCAATGGGGCGCCTGTGGCTGCTGAGCCTGGGGAGCAGAGTCTGGTGTCTATGAGGCAGTGCAGGGCCTGGCTACCCAGAGCGGAGACACGGTGGCGGGGCCATGCACAGACAGAGCCACTCCTGCCTGCCAGGGCTAAGGGACAAGGCTGGGCGACGTCCCAACCCAAAGCCGCCAAGGCAATTTCCTCTCTGCCCCAGAAGGCTTTGAAGATTGGCCCCGAAATAAGCTTTGTCTCTGCAAGACAATCCCTGAGACTCCCCCGAGGCTGTGGCCTCGGTGTCCCTCCTGGCCTGGCTGTCCCGGGAAAGGGGCCCCTAGTCCCCAACCTCCTCCCCCCCACCCCACCCAATCCCCAATCTGCGCATGCGCCTGTCTCAGCTCCACCCCTGTGGCCTTGAGCCAGCTCTGTCCGTGCATGGGCCTCGATTGTACCTTCCATGCGATGAGCCTTTGTGCCAGGCTGGCCTCTGGGGCGCTGGCATTTTCTTATTGGTGGCCTCTGCTGGGCTCAGCAGGGACGGGCAGCAGGGGAGTGAGAAGAGCAAGCCGAGGGCCGCCGACGGAGCGCCCCGAGGAGCGGCAACGCCTTCCCACAGGGCCCCCAGCCCGGCAGGGACCACAGTCCGGAGGCACTGGTAGAAACACAGGTTGGCCCAGGTGTTCAGCCGAGTGGCCGGAGCTGCTGCTTAGGACGCCTGTAACCCACATCCGAGAGCGTGGGTTTGAGTCCCCGCCCTGCTCCTGACTCCAGATCCCTGCTCATGCACACCCTGTGGGGGGGGGGGGGTCTCTCCCTGCACCCTTGTGCCTGGATTCCCTAATTTTAGAGCTCAGAGACCCAAGGCTCAGGAAGGTTAATGGGTGGGCGAGCGTCCCTGTGGCACAGTGGGTAAAGCCACCGCCTGCGACACGGCCATCTTCTATGGGTGCATGTTCGAGTCCCGGCTGCTCTGCTTCTGAGCCTGCTCCCTGCGAAAGCAGCAGAAGATGGCCCAGTCCTTGGGCCCCTGCACCTGTGTGGGAGACCCGGATGAAGCTCCTGGTTCCTGGCTTCGGATCGGCCCACTGGCTGTTGTGGCCATTTGGGGAGTGAACCAGTGGATGGAAGATCTTTCTTTCTCTCTCTCTCTTCTTTTCTAAATAAATAAAAAATTTAAATACAAATATGAATAATTATATATCTATCAAAAGGGGTTAAGAGACTTGCTCCAGCTCAAAGTAGCTGGCAGAGCTGAAACGGGTGGAGGGGGGCTGTGAGGTCATCACCCGCCCCCCCTTGTTCCCCAGCACTCCCCACGCTCCCACGCTGCAGGGTGGCCCCTTCGTCTGGAAGGTGCCCCTGCCCACAGAGCTCCACGTTCCTGGGGGAGCAGTGGGGGGCGGGGGCAGGGAGGGAGGGACCCGAGGCCTCGCCCGCTCCCCATTTGTTCCTGCGAAAGCCTCCCAGATGACTGACAGCAGAGCGGCGGTGTGGGGCGGGGGGGGGGTGTTCCTGTTTCCCCCGCCATGGCTGCCTCCCTCCGATTATCTTCTGCTCTATTTCCCAATGAGAGTGGCTCACGGAGCCGAGAACGACTCTGACCTTCCAGCTTGCGCGCCGCTCAGCGCAGGATGGGGGGGGGGCGCTCTTTCTTTCTCAGCCCCAGGGCCTTGCCGCCTTGTTAAAGCCGCTCTGATTCCTGATTCCCAGCTGACTTTCCTGTGTGTCCCTGGAATTCCACCATTAGGATTTATTCCTTTGGTTGATCTCACCTCGCCACTCTTCACATGTAAACACCATGGAGGACAGCAAAGCGGGAGATGGTACAGGTCACTGTCCACTCGTTCTGAATGGGTTTTGGGAACTCACGGCAAGCAGGCATGAGGGGATGGGGTGGGGGCATTAGAAAGAAGCAATCAGGTGGCTGGGGTCAGTGCAGATGCCCAGCCTCAGACTGACCTGACAAGGTCACCGGGCATCTTCCTGATGGGCCCCTGCCCCTGTGCCCATCTCCCACCCCTCCCCCCACAGCACAAGGTCAGGCCGAGGTGGGCAGTGGCTCCAGGTCACCCAGTGGGGTAAGCGGTGACCACTGTGCCAGGGCCATGGCATGGCGGTCGGTGCCTAGTCCCGGGACTCAGTTCTGGCGACCAAGCTCACAGGAAGGGGCTGTGGGGTCCCAGGAGAAGACGGGGTTGGGGTCACATCAGTTACCTGGGGTGTGCCTGGTGCCTCTCCTGCCTTATAGACACTGCGGGGCCCACTCCGAGGTCTAGGCCCCCTCCTGGCAACAGCTGTGTGTGGGGGCACACCCCCGCCCCCGTCCCAGCCCTTGTTTCTTTTGGGGAGACTTGCTTAGCGGGACAGGGCCCTGGGGTCCCCCCCCCACAAGCAGGGAGGCGGTGCTACCGCCGTCTCGCCAGCAGAGGGCGGCCGCTGCGCTGCTCTCGGCCGGGCCCAGCCCTTCCCTTCCGCAGCTGGCTCCCGGCCCAGCCTGGCTGGCCACGGCGCCAGGCTCGCTCAGGACACCCTTCTTCATCCTGCGGGGAAAATGGGTGTCTCCTGCGAGCCTTTGCCAGAAGTACGTGCACCTGCTCCAGGGTCAGCTCTGGGAGTCGAGGACCCAGTTTTCAGGGGCCCAGAGCGCATGTCACTTATCGGGATGGATCCTTACCAAGTCCCAGGCACCTTCTAGGTGTGACCCTCAGGGCCTGGTCTCCCAGCCCCCGCCGCCAGCACCTGCGTTTGGCCCCTTAGCTGGGTGTCCTCATCACCACCTCCCTGAGCTCATCTGCAGCCCACGGGTGCACGCCCCGGGGTGCCACGCCCACAGCCCTGACTCCCACTTGTCCCTGGCAGTCCTTGGCCGCGGGGTGGGCACAGAGGAGGACCAGGTCCCTGGGGGCAGCCGGTGCCTGCCCCACCGCCTGAGGGCCCCTGTTTCTTGTTCTGACTTCTCGCTCTGCCTCCCTAGACCAAAAAACATTTCTGTTTTAACTGCAACAGTTCTGCACACTCAAAGAAGATGACCTGAAAGGCACCAAGAATGCACAGCCCGTCCCCGACGCCAATTTACCAGGGGAGGAGGATGGCTCTCCGTTTTGGGGTGTGTCTTCCCCCAAGCCGCACTAGGTGGAGCCGGCTGGGGACCCCCATCACGCTTGTCAGGGCTTCAGAAAGAGCTGGGCGCACTCCTCCCGCCCCTCGGAATCCCACCTTTCCCACTTTAAGCCAGAGACGGCCCCTCTAGTCCCACCTGCTGGCACGCACCTGTCTGTGTTACTCTAGAACTTAGCAGGGGCTGCGGAAGACCTGGCTTCTGCCTTGGGGCCCCCTTGCTCGTTCCTGGGCCACCACCGGGGGCGCTGTCCGCCACGAGCGAGAACGCGTAGCCCAGGGAAGGGGCCCAAGCGGCGAAGACCTGGGCGTGGGTGCCTGCGTCCCCCGATCCGAGCCTTCGGACGCCTACAGCGCCAGCCAGCCAACAGCTAAACCAGCCGCCTCCCGAGAGCGAAGCCGTATCCGCCTGCTCTGCTGCGGCCGGAGACTCCCATGGATCAATTTCCGATTTGGTTGCGAGGGAGGCAGAGCAGACACCCTGTGGGCAGTGGGGGCACGGAGCAGACAAGCCACGTGGGCAAGGCTTCCCGCCGCGGGGGTCCACGGTCGCGAGGAGAGGGCACGGTGTGCCAGGAGGCACAACCCCTAACATTTCAGAGCCTCCTGCTGCACTTAAAAAAAAAAAAAAAAACAAACTAGGAAAATTGGGAACTGCAGATGAGGGATGACTATAATTATGCCCTGATGAATACCAGCTGCATTTTGTGTCCAGCTAAAGAGAGTAGTGCTTTCCCTGTGCCAGCAAATATCTCTGACATCACCATTTTCCTGGCTACATTGTATTCCACCGATTGGCTATTCAGCAATGCAGGGAGCATAGATGGATTTCTTTTTTTTGACAGGCAGAGTGGACAGTGAGAGAGAGAGACAGAGAGAAAGGTCTTCCTTTGCCGTTGGTTCACCCTCCAATGGCCGCCGCAGCCGGCGCGCTGCAGCCGGCTCACTGCGCTGATCCGATGGCAGGAGCCAGGTACTTATCCTGGTCTCCCATGGGGTGCAGGGCCCAAGGACTTGGGCCATCCTCCACTGCACTCCCTGGCCACAGCAGAGAGCTGGCCTGGAAGAGGGGCAACCGGGACAGAATCCGGCGCCCCAACCAGGACTAGAACCCGGTGTGCTGGTGCCGCTAGGTGGAGGATTAGCCTATTGAGCCGCGGCGCCGGTGCGTAGATGGATTTCTAAGGCTCTAAAAAGACCCTGGGGGCCTTATTTATTTGAGAGAGAATTACTTATTTATTAGTTACTTATTTATTTGAGAGAGAGAAAGCGAGAACTCCCATACACTGGTTCACTCCCCCAGATGCCTGCAGTGGCTGAAGCCAGGAGCCGGCAACTCAATCCAAGTTTCCCCCGTGGGTGGCAGGGACCCAGTTACTTGAGTGACTACTGCTGCCCCCGGGTGCCCATGCGCAGGAAGTGGGGCAGGGCAGCCCATGCAGGCACTCCCAGCCAGGCTGGAGCACCTTAAGCTCCAACTAGGCTCAGGGCCTGCTCCTGTCTTTTTTTTTTTAGAGATAAATTCCTGTAAGTGAGAATGCTGGGTGAATCGTCTGCACTTTCTAAAATTGCCTTTGATTGCGGATCTGACGATGGCCATGCCCCGGGCTGTGCTGATCCGGACTCCCGTCGGCAGCACAAGGTCTTCCAGCTTTTTTTTGCTCGCTTGTTTTCGGATCACCGACCTCACGGCGTTTTACCTGCAAGCCGTGGGTGTGGAGTTAGAGCGATGACGTCCTCACCCGCAGTGGACACGTGCATTTACTTGTTTGAGGCCTCCTGACCCCAGGAGGCGGCTCCCTTGTTCCTAACGGATGCTCGTCTTTATCTTAATGACTCAGGCGCTCTTCGATGTGTGTGAGAGATGCTGACTGTCAGGAGCAGTTCTTTCTTACATTCGTTGTCCCTATCCGCTCTGGGTCCACCTACAAGAGCTAATGGGTGTGCGTGTGTCTGGTTGCCTGGTGGGGCCCACTCCAAGCTCTGCCCAGTTTGTTGTCCAAAAACAATCTTTTCTATCAGCAGATTAATCCTTTGTTGAGCCTAAAACTACCCTTAGAGGGATTTCTTCAGTGAGTTCAGACTTTTTTTTCTTTTAAAGATTCATTTATTGGAAAGGCAGTTAGAGAGAGAGAGAGAGAGAGAGAGATCTTCCATCTGCTGGTTCACTCCCCAAATGGCCACAATGGCTGGGCTTGGGCCAAACCAAAGCCAGGAGCCTGGAGCCTCATCCAGGTCTCCCATGTAGGTTTGCAGGAGCCCAAGCACTTGGGCCACCATCTGCCGCCTTCCCAGGTGCATAGCAAGGAGCTGGATCGGAAGTGGAGTAGCCGGGACTTGAACCAGCACTCATATGGGACGCAGGCACTGCAGGTGGCGGCTTTGTCCACTGCACCACAGCGCCGGCCCCGAGTTCAGATTTATGTCTGAGGGTCAGGGACATTTTTACGGTGAAGCCATTGCCAGTCCAGAGAATGGGTTCTGCACTCCCGTGCTGGTTAGGGCGCTGCTGTTTGTAGCAGAGTACGCGCATCCCACACCTCCACCAGGGCTGGGAGAACCAGCCGCCTCCCGCCTCTGCCCCGGCCACACCGCGGCTCTGCCACGGCTCCCTGTCGCGAACCTGCCTGTTTGCGGGTCGGCGCCGACAGACGTGTGGATTTGGAGCACCTGAGACGCGAAGGCGAGTCCCTGGGTGAGCCACGGTCCACGTGTGGACCAGGCGCCCCGAGTCACAAGGCCCAGTCCTGTCTCAGGCTCTCCAAGGGACCTGTGGTGACTTGAATTGCTTTGTGTAGCTCAAGTCAAGAGGTCACCTTGTGCTTGAGCCCCAACAGTGGCAGCAAGAAGAAAATCCAAGCTCCTAGGCAGGGCGTCCCAGGCCCTGGGTCACCTGTCCCCTGCACGTCTTCGCCACACGCTCCCGCTCAGCACCTCGTCAGCCTCCTTCCTGCCCCGGCCTTTGCACATGCTATTGTCTCCTCCAGAAACACCTCCCTGTCGTCCGTGTGACTGCTTCCTTCCCATTCCAGGTGTCACAGCTTTTCCTGTCTCTAACGGGCTCTTTTCCCATGGTGCTCAGCGCCATCTGAAATCATCTTAGTGGCTGTTTCCTTGTTTGGTGCTGGACTCCCAGGGGTCCTGTCCGTGTTGCCTGCATGGCCTGGGAGGTTCTCTGGGATCCCGGGGCCTCCCTGCACCCTGGATGGGGCACTCGGCTCACTTCTTGGCCAGCATTTCTCTGGATCCGTCACTTTCTGGCTGTGTGGCTTTGAATAAGTGACCTAAGTTTGCTGTGTGTGTTTCCTTGCCTGTAAAACAGGGCAGTGAGTGACACAGGGTGCACCAGCGCTCGGCTCCGCTCCATCTGTGTGGGTGATCACGGGCCCCACAGCACCCTGCGAGGCAGGATTCAATCACCTCCAGCTTATGAATAAGCAAACCAAGCCGCAAGAGTCTTACTCAGGGGGAAGTGGCTGAGTCAGGGCTCGAAGTCGTGAGGCCCGCGGTCCTGGCTAACACCCACTTGTGCTGCACACACTCTATCGACGGCGGCTCTGCAGTCTGCCTCCACATCTTCAGTGCACGCCCCCATCCCACAGATGGGGCAAACGGAGGCTGAGCAGGTGCACCTGGGGGAGAAGCCCAGTGTGAACCTGGCTTCTTTTTTTTAATTTTTAAATATTTATTTTATGTATTTGAGAGGTAGAGTTACAGAGAAAGAGAAGAAGAGTGGAAGAGAGAGAGAGAGAGAGAGAGAGAGAGAGAGAGATTTTTCCCATCAGCTGGTTCACTTCCCAAATGGCCACAACCGGCCCATGCACTGGCCATGACTGACCCTCCGCTGAGCACGGCTGTTGGGGAGAGAGGGCCTGGTATGGGACCGGCCTCAAGACAGCAGCTCTCAGGACAGGGTGAACGGAGGTGCCTCCCCACAGCGGGGGCGGGATGGAGAAGCAGCGTGGCCCCAGGCGGGCGCTGTGTAGGAAAAACCCTGGGAGAAGGGAGCCGGGTGGGTGGGGCTGGGAGTGGCCATCATCTGGAGGGAGGGGAGAGGGAGAAGGGAAGCCCAGGGCCGGCTTTCAGTGGAAGGGGCCCTGGAGGAGGTGGCCCCGCCCACCACCGGAGGAAGGCAGCTGCTTCCTGGACCGGCCAAGCTGCAAACCCACACCTGCGAGACCAGCAGGCTGTGCACTGGGCGGCCGTTTGGCCTAGTAGTGAGGATGCCCATGTCCCATCCTGCAGGGTCGAGGTTCAGAGATCGGGCTGTGGCTCCTGGCTCCAGCTTCCAGCTAATGCTGACTCCAGGAGACGCAGGTGACCCTGCTACCCGCGGGAGAGACCCGGCTTGGGTTCCTGGCTCCTGGCTTTGGCCTAGCCCTGTCCAGCACTTGCAAATGCAAAATCAACCTTTCTCTCTCTCTCTCTCTCTCTCTCTCTCTCTTTGTCTCTCAAATAAATTAAAGAAAAAAAAGGAAAGAAAGGAAAAGCCTATGGACTTTTTTTGTATTTTTTTTTTGTTGTTTGCACAGTGGGGTGACTGTGATACAACATGTCCTTTAACTCCAGTTTCCATGAGCTTTTTTTTTATATAAAAGATTTATTTATTTGAAAGGCAGAGTTACAGAGAGACAGAGGCGGGGGGGGGGGGGTCTTTCATCTGCTTCTAGTCCACTCCCCAAATGGCCACAATGGCCAAGGCTGGGCCAGGCCGAAGCCAGAAGCCAGGAGCTTCTTCTGGGTCTCCCATGCAGGTGCAGGAACCCAGCACTTGGGCCATCTTCCACTGCTTTCCCAGGCCACAGCAGGGAGCTGTATTGGAAGTGGAGCAGCCAGGACTTGAACTGGCGCCTCTATGGGATGCCAGCACTGTAGGCAGTGGCTTAGCTCTCTGCCTTTCAAATGAATAACTCTTAGAGGAAATAAAGAATTAACCAGAAAGGAAGAAGGAAGGACAGCAGCCATCAGGAAGAACCCATCTGCTGGAAGGCCTGGCCCTGGCTGCTTCCCGCAGGAGCCCTGCGCACTGGGGCATCCGGGAGCCTTGGGCCTCGCTGCGCTTTGGCACGGCTGCGCATCTCCCTCGTGTCCTGCATCCCGGCTCCCTGGAGGGCTTGCCAGGTGCTGTGCTGGCCACAGGAGTCCTCGGGCTGGAGCCCCTCCCTCGGTTCAGACAAAGGGGGCACCGGGCTTCAGGAAGCACTGGCTAAGTAGCCGGTCCTCAGGAGCACCTAGAGGCACTCACGGCAAAGCCACTTAAACTTCGCAGTGTGCTTGAGACGCTTAGAAATGAAAGGTTGGGGGAAACCCATCTTTCTCAACCCAAACTGCCTGGCGGGTTGGTGTTCACCTCTGAGGCAAGAAGACGCCACCGGCTGGAAGGAGCACCCAGTCCAGGAAAGAGACACAGGCAGAAACGGTAAATAATGAGGGAAAGCCATCACCACGTGGAAGCCACTAGTGTGGGGAGCAGCCCGGACTAGACTGTTACTGGAATTAAGACTTATTCTATGCATCTGCTCTCCCACAATATGGCGCTGGGAGAGAAGTAAACAGCTTCCGCACAGCTGCCTCCAGTTCAGCTAATAAACTGTAGGACTTGCTCCTGATTGGAGAGCAGCGTACTCGGCGTGTGGGCAGCCGAGTTGGGATTGACGGAGGAGGACTATAAAGGAGGAGAGAGACGGCATGCACCAGGAACATCTAAGGGGAACATCTAAGGGGAACGCCTGTGCAGCCCCCAGAGAGCCGGCCGGCGGTGTGCCGCTCCCCTGCGGAAGTGGGGAATGTGGCCAGGGGGAACTGCCCTTCCACGGAGGTGGAAGGGATAGTAGCCAACCCGGGAAGAACCAGCAGCAAACCCGGGGAGGGCCGAGCAGACGAGAGAACAGCGCAGGGTCCTGTGTCGTTCCTCCACGAAGAGGGGGAGCGACATAGTGGTGCCGTGACTCGGATAGGAAACCCAGGACGGATAGGAAACCTAGAACGGATAGGAAACTTAGGAGGGAAGAAATGGGAAGAAATGGGAAAATTACCGGAGAGAGAGACTAGCAAACAGCCTGGGGAAAAGCCGGACGAAAGAGGTGCCGGAGGAAGCTGTTGAAAGCCTAGGCATAGACTCGGATACGGACTACGGGGGGAAGCTGGGAGAAATCTCTAAGGTCGAAAGCGAAAGTGAAAGCTAGAACAAACAGACTCGGACGCGGACTGTGGGGAGAGGCCAGGAGAAATGAGGGAGGAATATCGTTGGAGGAAAGTTTGGGGAAACATACCGGGTAGAGAAAAATGTTAGGGAAATTGAAGCCGCGGGGGGCAGGCCAAGGCGGAAACGAAAGCCACTTTGGGATTCTCAAGTTAGCCCGGGAATAGGGGGCGAAAAGTTGAAACCAGAAGCTGAAACGTAAGCCAGATTGGGATCCGTCTGATTAGCCCGGGGAGCAAAGGACGGGAAGCCAAACCGTGGGGCGGAGACATAAGCTGGGTTGAATTCGCCAGGCTAGCCCGGGGAACTTAGATTGAATGCTAGTGGCGGACACGTAAGCTACGCTGTGTGACTCGCGGAGGCTGCCGCGCGCAGACAGAGCGTGCGGGGCTCAAGTACATAGGGAACGCGGGGCTAGCGCGGAGACCGCGGAGTGTGCGCGCAAAGCCGAGCCGCGCAGATGAGAGAGGCGCGGGCTGAAGCGGCTCAGAGCCGGCGAGGCGCCGAGAAGCAGCCTCGGGGCGGAGCCTGCCGGCAGGGTGAGGAGCCAGGAAGCTGCAGGGATAAGAGAAATAGAAGTTTAGAAGCAAAGTGAGAGAAATAGGAATGCTGGAAGATAGAAGTAAAATGGGAGAAATAGGAATGCCCGGAGATAGAGAAATAGAGAAATAGAAAGGCCTCCCCTCAACATGGCAATGAGAGAGCTTGGATTCGGTCTGCCTGATTAAGTGAGGCGATGAGCACCTGCGGCGGCTAGCAGCTTATGCGCCGCAGGTCACCGAAGACAGGCACGAATTAACATCAGTAAGGCCTCCCCACAATACAACAATTAGGAGGCTTGGATTCGGTCTGCCTGATTAAGGCGGTAAGCACCAGCAAGCAGCTCGACCAGAGTATGAGCTGCAGGTCACCGAAGATAGGCATGAACCAACACTAATAAGTCTCCCCCACAATACGGCAATGAGAAGGCTTGGATTCGGTCTGCCTGATTAAGGCGGTAAGCGCCAGCAGGCGGCTCGACCAGAGTATGAGCCGCAGGTCACCGAACACAGGCACGCATCAGCGCCTAAAAACCTCCTCACAACATGGCGAAGAGAGGACCCGGATTCGGTTTGCCTGATTGATAGGACTTGTAAGAACCTGTGGCAACTCTAGCAAGTAGAGCAGAGTGTGTGCCGCGGGACACCGAAGACAGGCGCGTATCAACGCCAAAAAATAAAAAGAAAGGGGGATCTGTGGGGAGCAGCCCGGACTAGACTGTTACTGGAATTAAGACTTATTCTATGCATCTGCTCTCCCACAATATGGCGCTGGGAGAGAAGTAAACAGCTTCCGCACAGCTGCCTCCAGTTCAGCTAATAAACTGTAGGACTTGCTCCTGATTGGAGAGCAGCGTACTCGGCGTGTGGGCAGCCGAGTTGGGATTGACGGAGGAGGACTATAAAGGAGGAGAGAGACGGCATGCACCAGGAACATCTAAGGGGAACATCTAAGGGGAACGCCTGTGCAGCCCCCAGAGAGCCGGCCGGCGGTGTGCCGCTCCCCTGCGGAAGTGGGGAATGTGGCCAGGGGGAACTGCCCTTCCACGGAGGTGGAAGGGATAGTAGCCAACCCGGGAAGAACCAGCAGCAAACCCGGGGAGGGCCGAGCAGACGAGAGAACAGCGCAGGGTCCTGTGTCGTTCCTCCACGAAGAGGGGGAGCGACAACTAGGAATAAACTGGTGTTTAGGTGCACGGCAGAACACTCACGTGTATCCAGTGTCCCGTGGCTTTTGGATATAAAGTCACCAACTAGCAGATGTGATGGGAACGGGTTCTATAGAGAATGTGGTAAAACAGAAAATGTGTGTAGTAAGCAACACAGAACAGGGGCCGGCGCTATGGCACAGCGGGTTAAAGCCCCAGCCTCCCTTATGGGCACCAGTTTGAGTCCCGGCTGCTCCTCTTCCAGTCCAGCTCTCTGCTATGGCCTGGGAAAGCAGTGGAAGATGGCCCAAGTGCTTGGGTCATAGTGATGGCTTGGGGAGTCAGATTCCTGTCACCCATGCGGGACCAGCGCTAGGGACATAAGAGCAGCATGGTGGGCCTGCTACAGGATCAGGGAGCCCCCACCTCAGTGGGAGGGAACAGGCAGTCCCTGCAAATGCCCCAGGACACACAGAAATGCAGACAGTGCGACAGTGGCGAAGGCCATGGTGGGCTCAGCTGGATCGTCCACAGGATGCAAGGAGGCCCCCGGAGAAGCTGAGCTGAATGCACGCCTCACACTCACACCAGGATGGATCCTAAGTGCCTCAAAGACAAAGCTCTGGAAGGCGTAGTGGGAACTTTACATTTACCTTATAAAGGCCTCTCTAACAATGGCCCGAGACCAAGAAAAAAGACTGGTAAACTAACCCACTTGCATTTTTTTTAAGATTTCATTTATTTAATTGACAGGTAGAGTTACAGATAGTGAGAGGGAGAGAGAGAGAAAGGTCTTCCTTCTGTTGGTTCACTCCCCAAATGGCCACAATGGCCGGAGCTACGCCGATCCGAAGCCAGGAGCCAGGTGCTTCTTCCTGGTCTCCCATGCGGGTGCAGAGCCCAAGCACTCAGGCCATCTTCCACTGCACTCCCGGGCCACAGCAGAGAGCTGGACTGGAAGAGGAGCAACCGGGACTAGAACCCAGAGCCCATATGGGATGCTGGTGCCGCAGGTGGAGGATTAACCTAGTGTGACACGGCGTCGGCCCCACCCACTTGCATTTTTTAAAACATTCATTCATTCATTTGTAAGGTAGAGAGAGATCTTCCATCCACTGGTTCCCTCCCCAATGGCTGCAATGTCAGGGTTGGGACAGACTGAAGCCAGGAGCCAAGAGCTTCTTCTGGGTCTCCCACGCGGGGTGCAGGGGTCCAAGGACCTGGGCCATCCTCCACTGCCCTCCCGGGCCACAACAGAGAGCTGGACTGGAAGAGAAGCAACCGGGACAGAATCCTGCGCCCTGGACCAGGACTAGAACCTGGTGTGCCAGCACAGCAGGCAGAGGATTAGCCTATTGAGCCATGGTTTTTTTATTTTTATTTTTATTTTTTATTTTTGACAGGCAGAGTGGACAGTGAGAGAGAGAGACAGAGTGAAAGGTCTCCCTTTTGCCGTTGGTTCACCCTCCAATGGCCGCCGCGGCCGGCGCGCTGCAGCCGGCGCACCATGCTGATCCGATGGCAGGAGCCAGGAGCCAGGTGCTTTTCCTGGTCTCCCATGGGGTGCAGGGCCCAAGCACCTGGGCCATCCTCCACTGCACTCCCTGGCCACAGCAGAGGGCTGGCCTGGAAGAGGGGCAACCGGGACAGAATCCGGTGCCCCGACCGGGACTAGAACCTGGTGTGCCGGTGCCGCTAGGCGGAGGATTAGCCTAGTGAGCCGCGGCGCCAGCCAAGCCATGGTTTTAATTTGCATTTTCCTGCAGAGCAGCATGTGGAAAGCATAGAAACAATTCACACAAAAAAGGAAATGCAAGCCAGTGCCGCAGAGGCTCACTAGGCTAATCCTCCACATTGGGGCGCCTGCACACCGGGTTCTAGTCCCAGTCGGGGAGCCGGATTCTGTCCCGGTTGCCCCTCTTCCAGGCCAGCTCTCTGCTGTGGCCAGGGAGTGCAGTGGAGGATGGCCCAAGTGCTTGGGCCCTGCACCCCATGGGAGACCAGGAGAAGCACCTGGCTCCTGCCTTCGGATCAGCGTGGTGCGCCGGCCGTGGCGGCCATTGGAGGGTGAACCAACGGCAAAGGAAGACCTTTCTCTCTGTCTCTCTCTCTCACTGTCCACTCTGCCTGTCAAAAAAAAAAAAAAAAAAAAAAAAAAAAGGAAATGCAAATAGAACTTACACACAGAAAACCTCCTTCAGCTGAAGCTACTTTGAGGAAGTATGCAGAAGTATTAAGCTATTTGGCTATCTACTTTCTTTCTTTTAAGATTTATATTTTATTTGAAAGAATTACAGAGAGAGATCTTCCACCTGGTGATTTACTCCCCAAATGTCCTAATTGGCCAGGACTGGGTCAGGCTGAATCCAGGAGCCAGGAGCTTCTTCCGGGTCTCCCAGGCGGCTGTAGGGGCCCAAGGACTTGGGCCATCTTCTACAGCTTTCCCAGGCCATAGTAGAGAGCTGGAACGGAAGTGGAGCAGCAGAGACTCGAACCGGCACCCATATGGGATGCCAGCCCTGCAGGAGGCTGCTTAACCCAACTACACTCCAGCGCCAGCCCTTGGATATCCACTTCCACACATCGCTCGTTCAAGTCTGGTCCATTTTCTTCTTTTTACTCATGTCTAAATTAATTTTTAAAGATTTATTTATTTATTTGAAAGTCAGAGTTACAGAGAGAGAGAAGAAGAGGCAGAGAGAGAGAGAGACAGAGAGAGAGAGACAGAGAGAGAGAGAGGTCTTCCATTCACTGGTTTACTCCCCAGATGGCCACAAGAGCTGGGCTGATCTGAAGCCAGGAGCCAGGAGCTTCCTCTGGGTCTCCCATGCGGGTGCAGGGGTCCAAGGACTTGGGCCATCCTCTACTGCTTTCCCAGGCCACAGCAGAGAGCTGGATCAGAAGTGGAGCTGCTGGGACTTGATCCAGCATCCATATGGGATGCTGGTGTCACAGGCGGTGGCTTTACCCCGCTGCGCCACAGCGCTGGCCCCTTAGTGGATCTTTCCATGAGAAAGAGCTTTGAATTTTGATAAAGTTCAATTTATCAAATATTTCTACAGTTACAGCTTTATGTGTCCTGTCATGAAATCTTTGCCTACTGTGACGTCAGGAAGAAATCAGGATGTGGTGTGTGTGTGTGTGTGTGTGTGTGTGGTGTGTGTGTGGTATGTGTGGTGTGTGGTGTGTGTGTGTGGTGTGTGTGTGTGTGGTATGTGTGGTGTGTGTGTGTGGTGTGTGTGTGTAGTATGTGTGGTGTGTGTATGTGGTATGTGGTGTGTGTGGTGTGGTGTGTGTGTGGTGTGTGTGTGGTGAGTGTGTGTGTGTGTGGTATGTGTGGTGTGTGTGTGTGGTGTGTGTGGTGTGTGTTAGTGTGGTGTGTGTGGTATGTGTGTGCGGTGTGTGTGGTATATGTGTGGTATGTGTGTGGCGTGTGGTGTGTGTGGCGTGTGTGGTGTGTGTGTGTGGCGTGTGGTGTGTGTGTGTGTGGTGTGTGTGGTGTGTGGTATGTGGTGTGTGTGGTGTGTGTGGCGTGTGTGGCGTGTGTGTGTAGTGTGTGGGGTGTGTGTGTGGTATGTGTGTGGCATGTGGTGTGTGTGTGTGTGGTGTGTGTGTGTGTGTGGTGTGTGGTATGTGGTATGTGTGTGGTGTGTGTGGTGTGTGTGTGGTGTATGTGGCGTATGTGTGGTGTGTGTGTGGTATGTGTGTGTGGTGTGTGGTGTGTGTGTAGTGTGTGGGGTGTGTGTGTGTGGTATGTGTGGTATGTGTGTGTGGTGTGTGGTGTGTGTGTAGTGTGTGGGGTGTGTGTGTGTGGTATGTGTGGTATGTGTGTGTGTGGTGTGTGGTATGTGTGGTGTGTTGTATGTGTTGTATGTGGTGTGTGTGGGGTGTGTGTGTGTGTGGTGTCTGTGTGGGGCGTGTGTGTGGTGTGTGTGTGGCGTGTGGCATGTGTGGTATGTGGTGTGTGGTGTGTGGTATGTGTGGTGTGTGGTGTGTGGTGTGTGTGGTGTATGTGTGGTGTGTGTGTCATGTGTGTGGTGTGTGGTATGTGTGGTATGTGGAGTGTGTGGTGTGTGTGGTGTGTGTGGTGTGTCCGGTGTGTGTATGTAGTGTGTGGTGTGTGGTGTGTGTGTGTGTGGTATGTGTGGTGTCTGGTGTGTGTTGTGTGTGTGGTATGTGTGGTGTGTGTGTGTGGTGTGGTGTGTGTGTGTGGTGTGTGTGTGTGTGTGGTGTGTGTGTGTGGTTTGTGTGTGGTGTGTGTGTGTGTGGTGTGTGTGTGTGGTTTGTGTGTGGTGTGGTGCGTGTGTAGTATGTGTGTGTGGTGTGTGGTGTGTGGTTTGTGTGTGGTGTGGTGTGTGTGTAGTATGTGTGTGTGGTGTGTGGTGTGTGTGTGTGTGGTGTGTGGTGTGTATGTGGTGTGTGGTGTGTGTGTGTGTGTGTGGTGTGTGGTGTGTGTGTGTGGTGTGTATGTGGTGTGTGGTTTGTGGTGTGTGTGTGTGTGTGGTGTGTGTGTAGTGTGTGGGGTGTGTGTGTGGTATGTGTATGTGGGGTGTGTGTGTGGTGTGTGTGTGTGTGTGGTGGGTATGTGTGGTATGTGGTGTGTGTGTGTGGTGTGTGTGTGTGTGTGGTGTGTGGTGTGTGTGTGTGGTGTGTGTGTGTGTGTGGTGTGTGTGTAGTATGTGTGTGTGGTGTGTGTGTGTGGTTTGTGTGTGGTGTGGTGTGTGTGTAGTATGTGTGTGTGGTGTGTGGTGTGTGTGGTGTGTGTGTGTGGTGTGTATGTGGTGTGTGTGTGTGGTGTGTGTGTGTGTGTGGTGTGTGGTGTGTGTGTTTGCTGCAGGAACGCACATACCTCTGCAGTGACCAATTCGACATCTGGGGCTGTTCCGTGGATACACCTGCAGGGACGCTCCGCAGCGCCATTGGAGACTCGGGAAACTATCCTGACGCCCCTCATAGCGGAAGCGGAGCCTGCCGAGGATGGTCCAGGCGGGCCTGTGGGGCCCCGGGTGGCTGAACGCGCCGGGGGGCTCTGGCTGTATGCGGCAAAGCGAGCCCTCCAAGATATTTAGGTCCACGGAGCAAAGCAAGAGGCAGAGGCGATGTAGGCGGCGGGAGAGTTCCGTGTAGAAAGGGACACGCACTATGGGCATCTGTCTACATGGAGATGTATGCTACGTCTGTCATTGGGCGCCTGAACGCGAGCAGAAGCTTAACCCCCAAAGGCACGCCCTGACGGTGGAGACTCACCCCAATTACAGTGTTCGGGGGGGCCTCTGAGAAGTGACCGTGATTAGATGAGGTCCTTAGTGGAGCCCCCGTGATGGAATCCTGATGGTGTCAGGAGGAGAGAGATGGAGAGAGGGAGAGAGAGGGAGAGGGAGAGAGGGAGAGACAGGCACACTCGTGCCAGAAGCGATTCAGCGCAGGGGCCTCGCCAGAGCCTGCACCCCCAGAGCCCCAAGCCCAAACCTCTTCTCTCTAGAAAGTCACTGCTCTGCACTTCACCGCAGGATGAAACGCTGACTAACGCAGCATCCGCACAAACCAAGCACAGACGCAGCCCATCCCCCAAGGGGCTCAGTTCCAGGACCCCCGCACGAACCCAAATCCCAAAAGGCTCAAGTCCCCTGCGCAAAATGGCACGGTATTTTCCTGGGACTGTACTCATCTCCCAGACACTTTAACTGTCTCTACGTTACTTCTATTATTATTATTTTTTTTTTTTTGACAGGCAGAGTGGACAGTGAGAGAGAGAGACAGAGAGAAAGGTCTTCCTTTGCCGTTGGTTCACCCTCCAATGGCCGCCGCGGCCGGCGCGCTGCGGCCGGTGCACCGCGCTGATCCGATGGCAGGAGCCAGGAGCCAGGTGCTTTTCCTGGTCTCCCATGGGGTGCAGGGCCCAAGCACCTGGGCCATCCTCCACTGCACTCCCTGGCCACAGCAGAGGGCTGGCCTGGAAGAGGGGCAACCGGGACAGAATCCGGCGCCCCGACCGGGACTAGAACCCGGTGTGCCGGCGCCGCTAGGCGGAGGATTAGCCTAGTGAGCCGCGGCGCCGGCCTGTCTCTACGTTACTTCGAAGACCCGATATGGAGGCTGGCGCTGCGGCGCAGTAGGTTAATCCTCTGCCTGCGGCTCCAGCATCCCATACGGGCGCCAGTTCTTGTCCCGGCTGCTCCACTTCCCATCCAGCTCTCTGCTGTGGCCTGGGAAAGCAGTGGAGGATGGCCCAAGTCCTTGGGCCCCTGCCATCCATGTGGGGAGATGCAGATGGAGACCCAGACTCCTGGCTTTGGCCTGGGCAGCCCTGGCTGCTGCAGCCATTAGGGAAGTGAGCCATCAGCTGGGAGATCATCCCCCACCCCGCCCCGCCCTGCTGTGGAATCAGCTCCTGGAGAGATGCTGATGTCGCCTCGGGGCAGGGCGGGGTGGGGGAGCTGAGTATCTGGGAGCAGGTGAGACAAGCTGACTCTTCACTGTGTGTCCTTTGATTGCTTCTGGGGTGTAAACGAGTGAAGGCTTTGCCGATCTGAAAACAAGTATTCATTTATAAACAGACGAGCTCCCCAAGTGGGAGTGTGCGCGTGCATAGTCAGTGAGGGCGCTCCAGACGGAAGGAGGAGCTGTAGCACAGGGTCGCGGGGCCGCGCCGGGCGGCAAAGTCCCCTGTGCCCAGGGACCTGGGAGCCCTTCATCCACACTGGCCCAGGGCTCACTGGGCCTTGCAGTAGCATTCTCACTAGCAGGGGGCATTGCAGAGGCCCAGGTATTTCATCCACCCCTGCTCACTTGCCCCCATCCCTAGGGGTAGGTCTTAGGAATGACGTCCATTGGACTGAGGAGGAGAGAGGTTCAGAGAGGTTGAGAAAATTGTCTCAGGTCCCACGAAGCCACTACGTATCCTGCCCTCTCCAGAGAGAATTCCAGGGACAGAGGGGAGAGAGGAAAGGGTTAAGCACCCAGGAGTAAGCAGCCAGGGGCTCCCCAGGCTCTCTCCGGTCAGCCCCTCCCCCCCTCCCCAGGTGGCTGTCTGGCCCCAGCCCCATCCGGCCCCCCTGCTGGCCGAAGGCAGGAAGGAGGCACAGATGGCCGGCGAGGAGGAGGAGCCCCCAGCCAGGCTCACCCAGCTGTCGCTTGGAGAGTGCCACGCATCTCCGAATCTCGCCAGCCTCCTCCTCCCAGAAAGGATTGGGAGCCGGCCAGCCTGGCCCCAGCTGTTCCCTCGCACTGGGCCTGGGCTCCTGCTGGGCCAGGCATTTCTGGGGCCTTTGTCTCCAGGGGAGGGAAACAGACTTCCAGAATGTGGGAGCTGGCAAGACCTCAGAGGACAACGTGGGGGGGGGGGGGCAACATCTTGCACTACAGAGAGGGAAACTGAGGCACAGAGGGGCCCAGGGACCTCTGAGCTCCAGGCACGGCAGTTGTCCTGCTCCTGATTCCTACACCAATGTTCACTTCTGACTTTATTTCCGGCTCTTATCCTCTGAGTCGTCCACAGACTCCCTCAGAGATCTGCAAGCTTGGGGGAAAGCAAATCAGACATCTGTGTGTCCAGTGGCCCCCGCCTGAAACGTCGCATTTCCTCCGTCTGTCGACGCAGGCAGGGAAGCCCAGCAGGATTCGCGGGACCAGGAGGCCTCATCACGGACCCCATGGGCAAGTACTGCTGATGTCCACCCCAGCCAGGCCTTGCACTTGACCGTGTGACTCCCTGCGCTAGTACACCCCAGGCCCCTGTGCCCCTTGCCACAATTCTGGTCCACGTTTTGATACCCGTATATTTCAACTGAGCGGGTTGCATACATAGCCCTGTTCGTTTTGTTTTACTTCAGAAAGGTGTTCCGCGAGCGTCCAGGGAATGTTTTAAGATCTCCCCAGAGTCTGCCTCCTCTCCCCCCACCCCAAGTGAAAAACCTGTTTCATTTGAACAATAGTTTCTGGCATTAGAAACTAAAATTTACAGCTTTCGACCCTACCTGGGGACCTCAACAAGTTTATGGAAAAATGGAATTAGGTGATATTTGCTTTGGTGAAAAAATTCTTTTAAATCTATTTTGTTTTGTAAATCAGGGCGGCATTGCTATGAGAGAAAGGAGAAAGCTTGGGGCGGGGCTGGTGCCCCTGGTGGGGAGGGGGCACGGGGCCCAGCAGGTCAGCACCGCATGGGTGCGTGCGTGCGTGGAGAGGCTCGCCACCCCCCTCAGGACTGCCTTGCACTTGAGACTGCACCTCCCATTTGCAGGAGCGGACACTGAGGCAGAGACTGGTGGATAACTTGCCCAAAGCTTACGGTAGTGAACGGTGGAGGAGGAATTTGAATCCAGGCCCACCGATGCCAGACCCTGGGCACCCAATCGCTGGGCACACTGTCTCTATGTCAGGGGGGACGGACACCTCTCACAGCAAGTCCTGCAGAGGCTGCGGCTGCCTGGGGGCTTCTCTGGGGGGGCTTCCCCAGGGGAGGGGGTTGCTGCCTGGATCAATCACCTGGCGCAAGGGGCACTAACCCACTGTGCAACCTTGAACAAGTCTCTTGCCCTCTCTGGGCCTCCACGCACAAAATGTCAAGTTCTAAGTGCTGCAGGTCCCTACCTCCCCCCTCCATGTTCACCTGACAACCCACGTGGAAACCTAGGCACAGGTTGCTTAGCAACCGCAATCAAGGTCTAGGCTGAGTGGAATGGAAAGGGGGCAGGGGAGAACGGGGAGAAGTGAGGCTCTGTGGAAGAGGCTGGGGTGCTGGGGCCAACTCTTTGCTCCCCGAGATCAAGGTGACCTTTGGGATGGGGTGGGGGCTGCGACAGGAGCAAGGCCAGGCTTTGTACTGGAAGCTGCCAGAAAAGCTTGGGGCGTCCCAGCCCGCACCCCTGGCTCCCTGGATCTCAGGCACAGGGGCGGGGGCCTCGGGAGCTGCGGCCCAGACCCAGGGGAAGCGGCAGTGCCTACCTGGCCTCTCTCTCGAGGGCCTTGGCCATGTGTCCCGCGTGGATAGTCCCCCTGCACACTGAAACTCCACCCTTGGCAATGCAGCCCTTTGAACCCCCTTCTGGCCAAACACCGAGGTCCTTGGCCCAGGAGCGGCTCTGTCACCCCCCATACCTGGGTAGATAGCCCTGGGGGCTCTGATGAGTGACAGAGGGTGAGGGTGCCTGGAAAGGGGGCTTGGTGGGGGCGGGTCCCAGCACGCGGGGCAGGCGTAGGTAAGACCCTCCCTTCTGGGCTGGGACTTGACGGGGCACAAGGAGGTGCTGGGAGAATGTGGCCACTGGGGGAGGCCAGTCGGTGTCCACTGGGGCTGGAGGACTGTGTGGAGGACTCCCGAGGGCTGTAACCTGGAGGACCGCGTGGCTTCAGGCCGGCTCAGAGCCCGGAGTCGCCAACTTGTGCCCATTCAACACTCCCGTGCCTCTCGGTGAGCTGGCTGGGTTGCGGGCAGCACCTGGCCTGGTTCCTACACCCTTGTCCTCCCGCCAACCCAGGCCTTCCTCTGCTGGGAGCTATGGGAGCCATGGATCCCTTAGGCATCTGCTGTCTTCCCCGCCGCTGTGGCAGAGCCTTGGAACCACCTGGAACCTTGGTGACAGCCAGCTCCAGAGAAGCAGGCACACCCCGGGGACCCTGCACCATCAGCCCCACCCCATGGCGGGCACAGAGGACGGGGCTTGGGGGGGCTCCCTCTATAGGTAGATGTTCAGAGGCTTGCTCCAAGGCGCCCCCCAAGGCCAAAGACAAGCCTCCCCCTTGCCGCCTGCAGGCCCCAGTGCCAGCTCTGGGACTTGGTGGAGTTGGGGAAGGGAGGGAGGGAGGGAGCCAAAGTCCTCGGCATGACCACAGCGCCCGCATGGTGAGCACACGCTGGGCGCAGGCTGCGTGCTCAGGGCTTTTCCCAGCTCCGTCTTTATCATCACTGCACCTGCCAGTCAGGTGCAAGCAAGGAGCGAGGCACACAGTGGTCCAGGCCTGGCGCTGCACAGCTGGGGTTGGGGCTCTATGCCCATAGGCCCAGGAAGGTAGCTAGGGAGCACAGCACGTGGACAGCCACCCTGGGCAGGGGCGAGCCCCTGGCCGCGGCTCGCAGAGCCCCAGTGAAGCTGGCGCTACCGCTTCCAGCCGCACTTGCTCAGCAAGGAAGCAGAACCAGGGAGCCAAGCCACCCCGGCCCATGGCAGAGGGATGCCGTCTTTGACCTCCGATGACTTCCAGCAACCAGGCCCCATCCCTGGATCACTCCAGAGAAGGCCCCATCCCACAGCCTTGAATTCAAATGATGGAGCGACACTTCCAGTTCTGTGGAAGGGGCTTGTCTTGCACTTTTCTTAAAAAAATAAAAAAAAATTAAAAAAGGCAGCCGTTCTTCCAAAAAAGGGAAAGGCACACAGCAAAGCTGTCAATCTCGGGCCTCAATCAAACGGAATGGAGTCGGGACTTCTCTCCACCCCTCCCTCCCCGGAAGTCACTCACTGTACGTTCAGGCTGTCACCGGCTTTGAGATGTAAATTGCACCAGGCAGAAGGCAGCTTGAAGAACAAAGGACAATTGAGGAAAGATCTGAAACATGGAGCTGGAAGAGGCTCTCCCAATCCCCCCACCCACCCCCACAGGGGAGCTGGGGGGCAGTGAGGAAGACTGGGGATGTTCTATGGGGAGCCCCGGCCTGTGGGGCCCAGCGCTGACCATGGAGGGTGGCAGGGGTTGCAGGGCCTGGGACGGGAGCCTCGGCTGTGATGGGATTTCACCTTCTCCCCTTCTCACAGCGTGCCCCAGGCACACTGTGTTCCCCAGGAGTAGCCACCGGCCCATCCACTCCTGGACTCCACTCCAGAGAAAGACCGGGGTGGCCCGTGGGCAGTACTGACCCCTGCAGGGAGCCCCACACCCGCCCTGGGGCCTGGAGGGGAGGCGCTGCCGGGATCAGTAAGGAAACCCCCAGCCACGGGGAGACTGAGCACCCGCGACACCGGGCCCGCAGGTCAGCCCAGTGTCCCCTTGCTGAGCACCCACGCGAGGCCAGACCCTCTGCAGGCTCCTCACTCCTAGGGCTCTCGGTGCAGGGAAGGCAGCCAGCGGGACTGCAAACTCCATGCAGGCAAGGACTTGGCTGCATCCCTGGTCCAGACCCGTGAGTGAAGCCTAGCCCTGCAAGATGGATGGACGGATGGATGGACCAACCGCCTTAGAGAACATCCAGGATGGGGGTGGGCATTCGGCACAGCAGGGCCGACACTGCTCAGGACACCTGCATCTCACATCTGAGTCCTGTCTCCTCTGCTTCCAACCTCGCTTCCTGCTACTGCGACCCTTGGGTGGCAACGGGTGCAAGTACTCTGGTCCCCGCCACCCACATGGCACACTCAGATAAAGTCCTGGGCTCCTGGCTACAGCTTCACCCCACGCTGGCTGCTGCAAGCTTTCAGGGGGTGACCCAGTGGATGGAGGATCTCTCTCTGTCTTTCTGTGTCTCTCTCCCTGTCTTTCCAATAAAATGAAAGCAGATTTTTTTTTGTAATTAAAAACAAAAGAAGGCAGATGTAGGCAGCATCCCAATAGCGACAGACAGACCCCTCCAGATGGTACCGGGACAGGAGCGCCTTCCCCAGGGCCGGCAGCACTGGAGGTGGCCTTGAGGGAGGAGAAGCGGCCATTCTGTTTCTGCACAGTGCCCCCACCCCCAGCACCCAGTGAGGCTGGGGAGTACACGGCAAGGCGGAGATTCAAGCAAGGTCTCTCTGCTTCTGGGGGCCCCGCCCCCGTCACGCCCTGCGCTGCTCTCCGGCTCCTCTCCTCGGATGTCTCGTGCACTTTTGCTCCCCTGTGTGCTTCAGCTCCTCTGCACCACTCACCCCTGCAGGGCTGGGGGCCGGGCAGAAGTGAGGAGATTGCCCGGCCCTGGGTAGGTCTCCGATCCCTCTGAGGCCAGAAAAATGCGCTGCTGCCCCATCGTTCCTGTCCTCGTGCAATGCACCTGCTAGGGAGCTGCCCACGCCCAGCGTGAGGTGGGCTCCTCGGCCCCCTCAGGGAACGCCTGTTTCCCAGACCCAGCAGTGGCAGGCCGCTCAGCAGCCCTGATGTCCCTGAAGGGTGGAGGCCACCCTGTCTGGTCTCCTGCTCCAGGGCGCCTTCCCGGCCTTTCACTGCCGTGGAATCCTTCTTCCCTCCCTCCACAGAGAACCCTCCCCCAAAGTCTGCAGATCTTGTGTGGGGTTTAGGATCCACCTGCTCTCCTGGCTTCCAGGAGAGACGGACGCCGGAGAAGCTCAGTACAGAAGGGCTCCTCCCGGACTCTGTAAAGTGGACAGGCACGCCGCTGGGGGAGCCTGGCTTCCCATTCTGGCCGCGCCCTCTGTGCACTGTGCAGTTTTGCTGGAGTCACCTGACTTCCCTGAGCCTCTGGTTCTTCATCTGCAAGACGGCGAGAACAATCGCACTTTCATCCAAGACTAGAGGGGAGGGGCCGGCGCTGTGATGTAGTGGGTAAAGCCACGACCTGAGGTGCCGGCATCCCACATGGGCACCGGTTCGAGTCCTGGCTGCTCCTCTTCTGATCCTCTGCTATGGCCTGGGAAAGCAGTGGAAGACAGCCCAAGTCCTTGGGCTCCTGCACCCGTGTGGGAGACCCAGAGGAGGCTCCTGGCTCCTGGCTTTGGATCGGCACAGCTCTAGCCATTGCGGCCAACTGGGGAGTATACCAGTGGATGCAAGACCTCTCTCTCTCTCTCTCTCTCTCTCTCTCTCTGCCTCTCCTCTCTCTGTGTAATTCTGACTTTCAAATAAATAAATAAATCTTAAAAAAAAAAAGACTAGAGGTGAGATTCAGCGTGGCGGTTCGAACCTCAAGAACCTCCCCAAGTGGTTCCAGGATCCAGACTGGGTACCAGGAGAGCCCAGGCTCCTGATTCCAGGCCAGCCTTCCCTCCTCTTTGTGCTGGTGCCAGCTTGGGTACCAGGTAGCTGGCGAAAGCTTAGGCCTGGGGAGCTGTGTTTCTAGCCCCGGCCTGGGTCTGGAGGCAGCAGGGATGGGGCGGGGCGCCGGGGTGGGCCCCAGGGGTTGATCGGGCTGCTGGGCACAGAGCCTGTCCTCTGGAATATTCATAAGGCTTCTCCAGCTGTGCCAGGCAATCAGAGAGCTGATTGCTCCCCCATCTGTAGCTTAACATTCCAGTCCAGAGAGGGGGAGCTGGCGGCTGAATGTTAACCAGGGGAAACCAGGCCGCCCCGAGGAAGACAAACCGGCCCCTTCAAGAACCTAGCTGTCTACCAGCAATGCGGCCGGGCACGAGTTGCGGGTGCAGAATTAAGCAGGCTGGCTTTGGTCCGGCCTCTGCGCCGACCAGGCAGCAGGCTTCAGGTTCAGCTCCTGCCTGGTCTGTACCTTGGTCTGCTGTCCCTACCTGCTGGGAGGATCCATGGTTGCCATTTGTAGTTGTTCTGGACACACCTTCTCTCTGACCTTGGAGGAGACTGAATCCCAAATAATGAACTCTCAGGCCAGCTGGCTTTGGGAGGACAATCAAAGGGACTTTGAAAAGTTCATGGGCCATGCATACGATGACAAAAGAAACCATGCCTGGATTTCAAAGCTGTTTGTACCCAAATAGCCACGGTTTCCATTTCGTTCTCCAACAAACTTTTTGCAGTGCTCTTCTAAAGGAAAAAAAAAAAAAAAGCTCCCCACAAAGATCCCAAACCTCCCTCCAGCTCCGGCTTGGCTTCGGGGCAGGGATTTCTGGGGGTCCTGAGCCTCCCAGAAAGCGAGAAGGGAACGGGAAAAGCCACCAGACAGCAGAGGGGGGAAAGGCAGAAGAGAGCAAGCAGAGCAGACATGCTTCTGAGGCTGCAAAGCAACCCGAGTGGCCCCGGCGCGTGCCCACCACGAGCCCCCGGCCCACCAGGAGCACAAGGACCAACGGCAGCAATCTTTTCTGTTTGCGTTGAACACCGCCAAACTATTTTTAAGGGACTTTCTATCAAGTTAACGGTGTTGGGGGGAGGACTGGAGCTAAAAATAGTACAAACTTCTTCCTAGAAAACGGACCTGCGTGGAACAGCTCAGCTCTGCCCCTGCCAGACAAATGACTCTGAACTTGGCCTTTTTGTGATCCATAGCTCCGTCTCTTCTCCCGGCGTCGGCACCAGCCCCGCCAAGTCCCTTGCCTGCAGGCTCAGTCCCGACCACAGGGGGCAGTAGACTGCCAGTTGTGGAAGACCAGACTTTGTCCCGATTCCTAAGTAGCTCCCCTTTGCCGGGCAGGATCCTTGAGCGTGTGGACCCCAGTCCCAGGGGTCCTGCCTCAAATCCAAACGCAGTTCTCGGATCAAGGAGCTGCCTCACGCTGCCAGCCAGCCAGGGGCCACTTCTCCACCAAGCCCTCACCACAGCTGCTTCAAGCTCTGCTTGAATACCGCGACTCATGCACAGACTGGGGAAAAAGCTGCAAACAGTGCCGAGTGCCTGTGTGCACGGCCTATACGGGGGGGCAGATGAAGTGATCCACCTGGGGCCGGCCTTGTGGCGCCGTGGGGAGGGCCACGTCCCATTCAGAGTGCCAGTTTATGTCCCAGTTTTTCTGTTTCCAGCCCATCGTCCCACTGACACTCCCGGGAAGGCAGCAGATGATGGCGCAAGTACTTGGGCCCCTGCCGCCCACGGAGGAGACCAGAATGGAGCTCCCAGCTCAAACTGGCTTCAGCCTGGCCCAGCCCTGGCTATTGCGGCCAGGTGGGGGGTGTGTGTGTGTGAACCATTATAGGGGAAATACCTCTCTCTCTCTCCCGCTCTCTGTCGGATGCTCTGCTTGTCAAGTACACACAGAAATACATCTTTTTTTAAAAAGTGCAAAGTGATCGGGAGACCACCGGGAGGCCGCGCACGCCAGCATCCTGTTTTGGTGACCGCCCTGCGTTCCTTTGTGTGGCTGTCCCCAGCCCGTTCCCATCTCCTTACTCAGAGACCTGAAGGCGGCCCCCATTCTCCACAATCCTAGACAAGTCACTGAGTATTTTTGGGAAGTGAAAACTTTTTTCCCCCAAAGAAACCTTTTACTTAAGGAGTGAAGAGGTCATAAGTGCAACTTTAGCAATATAGCGATTCTTCCCAACATACCCGCCCTCCCACCCCCACTTCCACTCCTCCTCCTTCTCCCTCTCCCATTCCCAGTCCTATTCTCCATTAAGATTCATTTACAATAAACTTCATACACAGAACACCAACTCTATACTAAGTAAAGACTTCAACAATTTGCACACACACACACACACACACACAAAACTGTTTTGAGAACGAGTTTTACAGCTAATTCTCGTAATACAACTCATTGAGGACAGAGGTCCTGCATAGGAATTAGTGCCCAGTGACTCCTGTTGTTAACAATTAACACTTTGATGAATGACGTCAGTGATCACCCGAGGCTCTTGAAGTGAAACAGAAAGTGAGAAAAACAAGAGAAAGCAGCTGTGGCATGCTGGGTAAAGCCGCTGCCTGCAGTGCTGGCATCCCGTACGGGCGCTGGTTTGAGTCCCGGCTGCTCCACTTCCCATCCAGCTCTCTGCTGTGGCCTGGGAAAGCAGTAGAAGATGGCCCAAGTCCTTGGGCCCCTGCACCTGTGTGGGAGACCCAGAGGAAGCCCCTGGCTCCTAGCTTCGGATTGGCACAGCTCTGGCTGTTGTGGCCAGCTGGGGAGTGAACCAGCAGATGGAAGACCTCTCTCTCTCTCTTTCTCTCTCTCTCTCTGCCTCTGCCTCTCTGTAACTCTGTCAAGCGAATAAATAAATCCTAAAAAAAAAAAAAAAAAAAAAAAAAGGCAAGCAGCTGGGAGCAGAAGCCATTACTATCACAGTCATCAAGTTACACAAACTGTATCAGAGTGTGAACCAAGCTGAAAATACATAGATATCAAATATACATGTATATGCGTACATGCATGTCACATATTTTAAAGAGGAGATTGCAGGAAGCGTTGCAACAATAGCATTAAATATGTTTACTCTGGTGCAAACAATTTTGAAATCCACTCTTGGATCTTTCCTAGTACACCCTTTCACAAACTTCTTCAAGGCCTCTTGTATAGAAAGCAATTTACGCTCTGTTACAAGTACTTCTTGGCGCAGCAGGTTAACACCCTGACCTGAAGTGCCAGCATCCCATATGGGTGCCAGTTCGAGACCTGGCTGCTCCTCTTCCAATCCAGCCCTCTATTATAGCCTGGGAAAGCAGTGGAAGATGGCCCAAGTCCTTGGGTCCCTGCACCCGTGTGGGAGACCCAGAAGAAGCTCCTGGCTCCTGGCTTCGGATCGGCGCAGCTCTGGCCGTTGCAGCCAATTGGGGAGTGAACCATCAGATGGAAGACCCCTCTCTCTGCCTCTCCTCTCTCTCTCTGTAACTCTTTCAAGTAAATAAATAAAAGTACTTCTTTTTGGGGCTGGTGCTGTGGTGTAGTGGGTAAAGTCGTGGCAATGCTGGCATCTCATATAAGTGCTTTTTCAAGTCCCAGCTGCTCCACTTCTGATCCAGCTCCCTGCTAATGCACCTGGGAAAGAGCGGAGGATGGCTCAAGTGCTTGCTTGGGCTCCTGCACTCACATGGGAGACCCGGATGAAGCTCCTGGCTCCTGACCTTGGCTTGGGCCAGTCCTGGCTGTTGCGGCCATTTGAGGAGTGAGCCAATGGATGGATGACCTCTCTCTCCACCTTCTATCTCTATAACTCTGCCTTTCAAATAAATAAATAAATCTTAAAAAGAAAAAAAAAAAAACCTCTTTGCGGGGCCAGCTCTGTGATCTAGCAGGTTAACGCCTTGGCCTGAAGCACCGGCATTCCATATGGGTGCCAGTTCAAGTCCTGGCTGCTCCTCTTCCAATCCAGCTCTCTGCTATGGCCTGGGAAAGCAGTAGAAGGTGAACCAAGTCCTTGGGCCCCTGAAGCCATGTGGGAGACCTGGAGGAAGCTCCTGGCTCCTGGCTTCGGATCAGCACAGCTCCAGCCATTGCGGCCATCTGGAGGGTGAACCAGCAAATGGAAGACACCTCTCTCTCTCTCTCTCTCTCTCTCTCTCCCCTTCTCTCTGTAACTCTGTCTTTCAAATAAATAAAATAAATCTTTTTTAAAAAAACCTCTTTGCTACCAAAGAGGATGAAATTAGGAACTTTTAATCAATTTGAGACTTCCAAAAATATAATGGAAGCCAGCACAGTGGTTAGGATGCCACATGGGACACCCACATCCTATAACATGTGCTCCTGATTCAGTTTCCTGCTAATGCCCACCCCGTGGGAGACCTGAATTGAGATCCAGGCTTCTGGTTCCAGCCTGGCCAAGCAGCAGCTCTTGGGGGCATTTGGGGAGTGACCCAGCAAATGGAAGATTTCTTTTCGTCTCTGTTTCTCTCTGCCTATTTCAAAGAAAAGACTGAGTTTGTAAAAACGATCAAGTGCCTGTGTCACACACGTGTGACCATCTCTGCAGGACAGGCTCCTGAAGCTGAACTGCATCTCTGAATGTGAACAAATGCGACCGAATGGCTTCACGTGCCCCTGAGCGCCCGCTGCCGCCCACCTTTGGCCATACTGAAGATTACCATGCTTTTAAGTCTTTTCCAGTTAGTAGGTTAAGGGATATTTCATCTTCTGTGAGTTGCTGATTCATACCTTTCGCTCATTTTTCTTTTGGGTTATTTTTCTTACTGATTTTTCTAGGAATCTTTATATATATTCTGGATACAAATCTTTATTATATACTGCAAATATTGTACTCAAGTATGTGGTTTGTTTTTAAATTTTGTCTCATGATAGCACAGTCCCTTTATGTTCTTATTCTAGGGACTGGTGTTGTGGCACAGCAGGTTGGGTCACTGCTTATACTGGTGGGTCAGAGAGCCAGTTCAAATCCCGGTTGCTCCACTTCCAATCCAGCTTCCTGCTAATGTGGCTGGGAAAGCAGTGGAAGATGGCCCAAGTGCTTGGATCCCTGGATCCTGGCTTCAGCCTGGCTCAGTCCTTGGCTGTTCCAGCCACTTGGGAAGTGAATCAGCAGATGAAAGATTCTCTCTGTCTTTTCCCTCTCTCTGTCGCTCTGCCTTTCAAATCAAATAAGTAAACCTTTGAAAAAAAATACTTCTCTTAAAATATTAATCCTTGCCTTTATGGTTTTGGGGACTCTCACCCTGCTTACGAAGCCTCACTCACTGCCTGGCTTTTAAAGCGCTCTCCGCTCTCCTCTAATACGTTGCAGCTCATTTTTCCCCTTTCATGCGCTCATCATTAATCCATCTGGAAGCAATTTCATCATGGCGTGAGGCACTGACAGTTGACCTTTGCAAGCCAGGAGCGGAGGTATGGCAGAGTGCCGGCAACGGACCGGAGCCCAGGGAGGAGCGGCCCACTCGTCCCCACAGCACTGCAGGCTGCGCGGATGCGCGGAGCTGGGCCAGTCCCCAGGCAGACAGAGCCCTGAGGCCAGCTGGCTCCGGAGGGGCGGTGAGCTGTGCTTCAGAATCCCGAATCCACTGGAGCCGCCCTGGGCTTGTGCCCGGCTGCTGGGCACGGCAGACGGCATCTGGAATGCGTGAAAGTGTTTGCCGGGAACCTCCGTGCCCTCCACCCCACTTGACGTCAACATGGGGGATGCAGGGAGACAAGGACTTATGGTCCCCATTTCCACACGAGTTAGGCGACACGCCGGAGGTCAACAATCCTGGCAAGTGGCAGAAGCCAGACCACTTGCCATGGAATCCACCGACCTCTCTCTGTCCTCAGTGTCACGACGGCTGCCCCCCAGGGTGGAAGGGAGGCTCCCCCTAGCCTTGTGCCAACCTGCGGCCCCCACCTGCCAGCCAGAGTCGGGAACAGAGGCTTCCTTCCACGCACACCTCCCCTCCCCCTGCACTCTCTGGCGCAGGGTGGGAGTGGGGATGAGTCAGGGCGGGGAGGGGGAACTCAGGCATAAACAAGTGGGACTGACAGCGAGCACTTTCCCCGAGGCTCGTGACCTCCCACGGGCCTCCAGGGACTCTGCCTGAACGGCTGCAGCTTAAAAATTTCATGATCCAGCCTTCGCACATTTAATCTGCTCCGTTCACGTAAGCAACTGTAGAGGGGGGAGACCCTGAGACAGGAGGTGGGGGCGAGGGGGCAGGCTCTCCCCGAGAGCAGTGCCTTTTCCAACAAGCCACTCCTGCAGCCAACCAACGAGCCCAAGGCTGGGTCTTCTCCCAGCCTCATAGGAAAGGACGCCCAGGACGCAGAACCACAGCGCGTGCCAATCCCTCGCGGCCTGGGACACTGCTGCAGGGGGCGTGCCCAAGCTCTGGCAAGAGGGCTCAGGTCGCCCGGGTCCCCTGGGTCACGCCTCGGGCAGACCCCAGAGCCACTTACCTGCTCCAGGGGGATGACGAGGAAGGAGCCGCCGCCCGCGCTCTCGGTGACGATGGCCAGGAAGCGGGCGTTGACGGCGCAGAAGTGGTTATCGTGCACGTTCTTGGTGATGGGGATGCCGTCGAAGCAGTGCTCGCGGTTGGCCACCTTCCCGTAGACGTTCCGGAACTTGGAGCTGCGGTACTGCGGACGCCAGGACATCTGTTGAGGGGCCAGAGAGCCTGGGTCAGCCTGGCCACCGGCTTGTGAGGGGCCCTGAGCTGGGCACAGGCGGCAGGGGTGCAGGAGGTGGCTGAGCCCCAGTGCCTGCCTCAGGCAGGAGGCTGCAGGATCCCCTCCCTCTTTGGGTGAGCTCCCACGAGGGCCAAGGCCTTCCGCCACTCCCTGCTTTTGGTCCACATCCTTCCAGAAAGGACAGAGCAAAGCAGCACTGCGCGACACTGCCTCCTGTGGTCCGACACGCTGCTGAATCCCACGTTCACGAAGATTGGGGTGGTGCCGATGGCGGGGCTTGGAAGGGTGAGGGTGGCCCTCTATGCACAAGGGGACAAGCCACGGCCCATTCCTCATCAGCCCCTCCTCAGGTACTCTCTGGAGTTTCCCATCCACAAGGCCATCCCCAGGAGTCCTGTAGGTCATCACCATTATGCACAGAGAAGTCAAGTGACTTGTCCAAGGCCACACAGCAGGGTAGGGCTATGAAGACAGACAGGTCTCCTAAGTGAAGATCTGAGGCTCCAACCCATGCCAGGTGCCCTACCCATGCATCACCCGGCCCCCCGGTGGCATTGTTCAGAAGCACTAAGTCCTGGGTCCCCGTTCAGACCTCGGGAGACGGGACCTCCAGTTACATCGGCAATTTTAGCCAGGGGCCCTGCCCACCTCCTGGCTCGGTTGGAACCACATTAAAATCGGAAGACGCCTGTTCTAGAGAACTGGGCAGGACCCCTCCCCCGGCCCTCTCTGCCCACCAAGGACAACACAGGCTCCAGCCGCCCAACTGAGCCCTTTCACTGCCTCCTCTGGCACCTGTCCAGGCTGGGCACAGCGGTGCACAGATGTGCAGGCGTTGGGTGGGTAGACACGGGACGGGCAGTGCTCCGTGGAGTCCCGCTCCGCCCAGGATGGCGCCTCCTGCAGGGAAGTCCTGAGCTGGGTCGCCCTGGCAGACGCACAGCACACGGCCCCAGGCCTGGCACCTGGCAGGGCGCATCCGCGCTTCCCGAAATGATTGAAATGATAGTGCTTCCGGCCCCACAGATGTTGCCCTGGCCTATCTCCAGGTGTGCCTGAGCCCCACCCCATCCCGGGACAGCATGGGGCAAGCTAGCTTCCTCCCTGAACTTTCCCCGGGGGAAGCGCAATCAGAAGCGAACGCTGCCACTCACTCAGGAAACCGACTCTGGGAAATTTCAATGAAAACAAAACTGCAACTGATTTAAGTGAAGCCAGGAGCTAAGCCACCAAAGACCTCCTTATCGAAGGAAGAGGCTCGGTATCTGACACGGAGAAGCCGCAGATGCTGTTCCCCCAGCTCCACGGCCCTCCTCCACCCCAAGGTCACCCTCACCCCAGCAGAGCCATCTCCCCACCTCCCCGCCTCTACCCACACCGTATCTCTCTGCCGCTTGCCTTCTCTGCTGAGCCCTGCCCAAGGCCTTCCGGACAAAGTCCCGCAGGACAGGCAAGAGCACCGATGGGAGCCTGGCGGGTCACTGTGGACTCCCCCAAGCGGAGCCCAGGTGGTCACTCGAGATCCCTTCACTGGATATAGAGGTGACAACTTTTAATTCAAGTCGTCGCATGTTTATTTTAATTTGGGTTTGAAAAAAATGCACCTTGCACATGAGGTGGAGAACTTCACAGGCACCATTGCTAGGAGAAAGGGGAACAAAGCAGTGGGAAGAACACAGTATTAAAACCACAGCAAGATGGTGCCGCGGCTCACTAGGCTAATCCTCTGCCTTGCGGCGCCGGCACTCCGGGTTCTAGTCCCGGTCGGGGCGCCGGATTCTGTCCCGGTTGCCCCTCTTCCAGGCCAGCCCTCTGCTGTGGCCAGGGAGTGCAGTGGAGGATGGCCCAAGTGCTTGGGCCCTGCACCCCATGGGAGACCAGGAGAAGCACCTGGCTCCTGCCATCGGATCAGCGGCCATTGGAGGGTGAACCAACGGCAAAGGAAGACCTTTCTCTCAGTCTCTCTCTCTCACTGTCCACTCTGCCTGTCAAAACAAACAAACAAAAAAACAAAAACAAAAAAACAAACAAAAAAACCCACAGTGTGGGTGGTTTGAGGACCTGGTAGAATTCTAGAATTCTGTCTGAGCTGGGAAGGATGTGCCCCTTCCAGGTAGAACATTCCAGATTCCGCGGTTCCCACAGAAGATGGACAGGGACAGTTCTGTCCCCCCAGAATAGACACAGGCCAAGGCTGCTGAACAGGGGCCGCGTGTTCTGTCTCCGGCATGAGCACAGCCAGGGGCTGGGGCCCGGGGATGCCAGCATGAGCCTGGGTATAGAGCGAGTGGCCTGGCACTTAGGGCCTGAGTCTCCCAGGGCAGATGGCCCTGCAGGGTCTCCTGGGGACTGTGAGGGGAGGGTCACAAGCATTGGACTGGGCGCCTCATAGACCTACATCCAAGTCCCACCTCTGCTGCCAATGAGCTGTGTGACTTGGGCAAGCCTCACCACCTCTCTGTGCCACCTGCACCGCACCTAGACAAAAGAGTTAATAACAACCCTGCCCCCACCCCAGGACTTGGGGGAATGAATGCTAAGCTGCCCAGGGCAAGCCGACCTGACCGAGCCTTCTGCACACCCGCCACATTCACCCCAGGTACCCCAGTCCCTGCCTGTCTCCCACTGATGTCACCCCTCCTCTTCTACCCTCCCCTGCCTCTCCTGCCCCACTCTTTCCTGTCTGCCCCCCACCCGGTCTACAGAGCGTGCACTGGGCATTTGTGGTGCAGGCTCCGTGTGAGCACCACTGCCTCCCCGGATGCTTCTGCCATCAACCCCCACCCCAGCCCAGCTGGCACTGCTGGGAGCCCACAGCTCTCTGGGTGACGTGTCAACCCCCCCGCCGCGGGGATGGGCTGGGACAGATCTGTTTCCTGGGGACACTGGAGCACGTTCTGCACAGGGCTGGCTGGCTGCAGGCCTGGCCTGGGTCTCGAGGGAGATTCTCTCTGCTGGGCCTTTGGAAGTGCAAGGGAGGGAGGCCGGAGGTCCTTGCTTATGAGTGGGTCACATTGTGGGGTCTGCACACGGGCCCACAGCGAGCGTTCATGGCCTGGCCGCAATACGGGGAGCCTGCGGTCCTGGGCTCTGCTCCCCAAGCCTGGGACGGGCCCGTCACCTCCCTCGGTGGCCCAGGGCCCTCCTGTCCCCCCCTCTCCTTCTCAGCCATTCTTCTCCCTCTCTCTCTTTCTTCTTCGGCAGCATTACTGGGGACAACCTTGCAAAACTCGTGACTTCTGCCTCCTGGTTCCTTCAGCACGCGTTTCCCAGCCAGCCAGCGCCTCCTGCCCCAGCACTTTGCCATCGCCACGGCCAGGAACACGGACAGCAGCTCCTCACGGCCCCCGGATATCCAGCCCGCATGCACGTTCCCCCAAAGTGTCTTTCACACCCACTCTACGTTTTCAACGAAAGGTCCACACACTGCGTGCGGCTGTGACCTCGCTCTCGCATCCCTGCGCCTGCAACACGCAGCACGGCCCGGCATCCTGTCTGCTGTCGGCTCGTGGCATCCTCAGTCATTCCTGTGTGCCCTGGAAACATGGGCTTTAGGTCTTTAGCCCTGATTGAATTCAAGCTGAAATGCCTCCTCCCGCAGTCTCTTGGTCTGGTGGGGGGTGAGGGGTGGGAAGGAGAGGGGAGGGCAGAGGGAACACGTGAGCAGGCACCTGGGCTGGCTGGTGGCGGCGACAGGCCAGGTGGCCAAGGCTCTGTTCTGGGTGGGATCTGGGTGGGGGCAGGAGGCTGGAGGGTCTGAGAGGCCAGAGCAGATGCCCCCCCCCCCACGCACACTACAGGCCACGGGGCTCTGACCTTCCCACCCTGCACCACTAAAGGGGGGGACGCCATCCTGAGGTCCCGTGCAGCTGGGGCAGGCAGGGAACAGAAGTCTCCTTCTCCCCAGGCTGCTGGCTGCGTGTGGAGAAGTCACTCAGGACATTAAAGAGAAACCAGTGTGTGTGTTGGGGGGGGCAAGAGGTGACCTGCGAGTCTGACCTTTTGCCCTTTGCCCTGTCACAGCAGTCCTGTTAGGAGGGGGACTCGGAGGGGACGAGGGTCCCCAGCCAGGGTGGCAGGACCGGGCCCAGAGGGCCTCTGTGCCTTCAGTGGTGTGGAGGAACTCAATTCTCCTGGGACAGGGTGGCCATCTGCGTCCATCCATTGTTCCACGTCGCCCTGGGCCAGAGGTCGCCCGCCTCATCCTTGAACCCCCTGCAGGGACGAGAAGCTCACGACCTATCAAGGCAGCCTTCTTTTCCGCCTCGGCCATCCCTCACCAGTAAAAGGCAGCGCTGTCCGGGGTGGGTGCTGTGGAGCAGTGGCTTAAGCCGCCGCTTGGAACACCCACATCCCATGTCAGAGTGCCTGGGTTCAAATCCTGCCTCTGCTTCCGGTCCAGCTTCCTACTAATGCATTCTGGGAGGCAGCAGGTGATGGCTCAGGTACTGCATGGAAGACTCTCTTTCCATAAGAATAAATGAATCCATAAGAATAAATGAATTAACTTCAAAAACAGACAGTTCTGCTTTGTAAGGAGCTCCAAGGTGTCCCAGTCGTCGTGTGTCTCTTGGTCCAGTCTTCTCCAGGGCCAGCGGGGGGAATCCCGGCGGCGCCCACCCACAGCCACAACCCCTGCAGCCTCCCCGCCCCCTCAGTCAGCCATGCAGCTGTCCAGCTGGCAGCGCCGGGCCGATACTGCAACCCCACTTCCGAGATACGGGCTCAGAGGCGTGCAAGGGGTGGGGGCCGGATTTTGGCCAAGAACTTGTGACTTCACCTCCTGGTCTTTCCAGAGCGTACAGTGAATCTTGTCCTCTCTCAGCCTCTGCACCCAAACGCTCACCTCTGCCTGCTTGTTCCAGTAACACACAGCACTCCACGAGATTACAAAAACCAACAGTCGGCTGCTCGGCTGCTCACTGGCAGCCCCTCCCGGGGCTCGGGCCGCCCTGGTCTCCCTCTGAGAGGGGACAGCCAGAAGCAAGGCGCTGTCACTTTGCCCCTGGCACCTCTCAAGAGGTGGAGGCCGAGAGGCTGGCTTTACTTCTCCCGGGAGATCATCACTGGGTTTGCTCAGCAGGGCAGCAAAGCGCCCCCTGTCCTTAGATGTGATAATTGATGGCCCATGGCCAGCAGCCACTCTGTCATCATGAGGATGATGATAAAAACCACGCTCCAGGGGGCAAGAAAGAGTTTGTCTTTCCTGCCTCTGCTCGTGCAGGGACAGGAGCTTCTGGCCACAGGCACATCAAGAGGCTGGGGAGCAGGTGCCTTGGGGGCTGCATGCCCAGCGGACAGCCCAACGGGATGCATGGAGCAGCCACGCCCTGTCCATGTGCCACGGGGGAAAGACTACATTTTTCTGCTGCGTGGCCTCCTTCCTCCGCCAGGCTCTGGGAGTCAACCACACCTCTGTCGTGGGATCTGAGGATGGAGCATGAGCGACACCATGGTGAGAGGAAGACACTGTCACCAGTACCCGGTCCCATGCCCTCGCAGAGTGCTGGGTCTGTGAGCAGTAGCGGGTCTGCCTCAGCCAGCTCCACCTGCCCTGGCCCAGGGAAGCCAGACACACAGGAGGGGAGCAGCCGAGAGCCGAGAGCCCGAGCTGTGCACCAGGTGGGGTAGCGTCTCCGGTGGATGCAAAGCTTCAGTTTTTTCCTTGCAAAATGCAGGGGTGTGAGCACATTCCATGAGCAGGAGAACTCTAAAGAAAATTGCACTCAGGGGCTGGTGCTGTAGCATAGTAGGCTAAGCCCCTGCTTGTGGCACCAGCATCCCATATGGGTGCTGGTTTGAGTCCTGGCTGCTCCACTTCTGATCCAGCTCCCTGCTAAGGGCCTGGGAAAGCAGTGGAAGGTGCCCCAAGTCCTTGGGCCCCTGCATCCATGTGGGAGACCCAGAAGAAGCTCCTGGCTCCTTTGGATTGACCCAGCTCCAGCCATTGCAGCCATCTGGGGAATGAACCAGCAGATGGAAGGCCTCTTTCTGCCTCTGCTCCTCTTTGTCTGTGGCTCTGCCTCTCGAATGAATAAGTGAATTAAAAAAAAAAAAAGAAAACTTTACTTAGAACTCCAAACTGTACCTGTACAACAGGTAAAGCCAGAGCCATTTCCTTTCAATGAAGAAAGCAGCCGGAAACACCTGCGAGCCAGGGTCCTGGGCTGCACACAGCCTGATGTAAGGGCCCTGGAGTGCAGGGAGCCGGTGCTGCTGGCCCAGCTGCTGGCTCACCAAAGCCCCCACGCAGGCTCCCCTTGCTTCTCCCGCCACAGGAGTTTGGGCTGGATGACCCACCACCCAGCTCTGCCCTGCCGTGGGCTAGCCCAGGATGCTGGGGTATCACTGGCCCAGCTCTGCCCTGTTGTGGGCTAGCCCAGGATGCCAGGGTCTCGTTGGCTCCCAGGAGATGCTGTTACATCTCAAGAAATTCCCAGCCCTGGGACGCTGGGCCACACATTTTCTACCTTACATGCACTGAGATCTCTGAATCCACTGGCACTGGGCTTTGGGGACCCCGGGGGGGCCCTCAGGGTCCACCTTGTAATTCTCTGCATCCTTCAGCAGGCGTGCAGGGCCGGGGTGGGTTCAGCTCCGGCAGGGTAAGGATTTCTGTCTCTTTCGTCCACTGCTCTTTCCACAGTGCCGCAAACACCAGCAGGCTCACCAGTGGTGAGCACTCAAAGGATGTGCCCGCAGCGGTGCTGTGCTGGGACGTGTTTAACAACCGGCTCTCTGGAAGGCAGGAGGAATGCACTATTTGCCAATGTCCATGGTGTAAATGTTGCCACCATGGCCAGTTTCCAGGCTGCCAATGTGACACAGCCGAGTGTCTCGTTGGGGCAGCGTTAAACAGCCACAGAAATGAAATGACAGACGATGGAGCTGCAGGATGAGCGGGTTTGGAGTTTCGCTCTGGGTGGAGTCTCCCAGAGCTCTGGCCCAGGCTTCCCAGGCATCAGGCCATCCAAGGAGAGAGTTAGGGGGCCGGAAATCTGTGGACGCCCACAGCTGAGCCCATGCACCTGAGAGCGGGCTAAAACGGCACCATTCCACAGGGCGGCCGCCGGCCACACGTGGCCCCTTAAGCTCAGATTGATGACAATTAAATCCAATCAGAAATTGCTTCCCCAGTCAGACTAACCACGTTGTAAGGGTTCACTGGCCGCATTGGAAGGTGGTGGCCATACTGGGCGGCACGCTCTCAAAGCATTCCCTTGGACATCACTGGGGGGATGTCACTGAGATCCCAAAGCAAAACGTCCTGTGGAAAAAGGACCTCACTGAACCCACAGACCTGGCAGGTCCCGGGAGGGACACGTGGGGACCAGGGAAGGCCACAATAAGGGGTCACTCCACTGAATTTCTCCACCCCTCGCAGAAATGGAGTTCTGGGCCTGCTCCTACCAACCACGGGGGCCTCTTCTCCTCAACGCCTCATCCTGCTCACCTGTGAAATGGGCAGCCTCTCTCAGGCTATCAGGGAGCAGACCAAAGTCCAGCAGGAGCGGGCGTGGCTGGCTGCTGCCTCTGCACAGAGGGTGCAGGTCCACCCCCTGCAGACCCAGCACCCTGCCCACCTGCCAGTGCCCTTCCAGCCAGACACAAAGTCTACTCTGGGCCAGGCTGCTGTCCGGGGCCCCCGCAGCCTTTCCTGTTCTGCAGAGAAGCCCAGAGGCCGCTTCCGCCTCAGCCTCTGGAGCAGAGCCTCCCCAGCCCCCACCACAGCCCCGAAGCACCCCCCCCCCAGATGCTGTGCTGTCTTGTGCGGCCCCAGCTCCTGCCTCTCCACCCACGGAACCACGGCCAGCTCCTCGGATTGTTTACTATGAGCTAAGCATTTCACACTCATGACCTTTTGGAGTCCTTGACCCCAAGGAATAAACATTAACTATTCTCCCCACTTCCCCGACGCAAACGGGCTGGTCCAAGGTCACTTAGGGGACACCAACCTTGTCCTCCCTTCATCCACAGGGCCAGATCCCACAACATCCCGGCCGGCAGGGAGCCAGGAGAAGGAAATGCCTGCCTCCCCCACCCCGCCCCTCTCTCCGGCCCAGCTTCTTCTCCCTGGGATCCCGACTCAAACAGGCGTTCACCGAGCCACAGTCTGCCCCAGCAGAAGAGCAGCCACAGCTCCACTGAAATCCAGCCCAGTGAGGCCCAGAGAGGGTGAGTGACTTGCCCAAGGTCACACAGCACGGTCCCCAGATGACCAGTGCACACCGCCAGCCTCCCACTCCGGGGAAGGTAAGATCTGGCGCTGCCACCTGTCCCCTGCAGGCTGACCCAGTGGTAGTAGCTGGGTGGGAGGTGGCACAGCAGCCCCCAGCCCCACCCAGGGAGGCACCCCCTCCTCTGGGGTTCTGAGTCCTGTGTTCCTCTGGCCAGGCAGGGAGGGGGGTGGGTGACAGAACCCACAGATGGGTTTCTATTTGTAGTCCCTGAGCCCGGTCTGTGCCAGACTCCTGACCTATTTTGAGGAACCGAGGGCCCTGCTGGCTCAGAGATGGCCTCCCACTCGCAGTCCCGTAACCCACAGCCTGGCAGGAGATTGCATGAGTGATTCAGGAAACAAAAATCTTTGAAAATGAGGCTTGCTGGGGGTGGGAAACGGCCTGCAAATCCGAGCTCCAGAGGAGGGATCCGCAGCGCGAGCCCCAAGCCCCCCCCGGCCTGAGTTGCTGGTGGGAATCCAAGTTCCTAGGTCCCCGGTCTGCAGAAACACACATGGGGGGGGGGGGAGGAATGTGCATGTCATTAACCAGGCCACGCCCCCACCAGGTGGCTCCTATTTGGGGTCTCTGCTATTCAAGGTAAGGGCTGTGGACCACCAGCTGCGGCATCACCTGGGAGCCAAGGTCAACAAGACCCCAGGTGATTCGCCCGGACACTAAGTCCAGAGCCGCTGCCCGGGGCCAGTGCTCTTCCATCCCGAGTGTCCGGCAGAGTCACGGGGTGGACTCGTCCGAGGCCGCCCGCTTCTGATCCAGGCAGTCCCGGGTGGGGCCTGGGAATCTGCATTCCCATCAAGTGGCCGGGAGACACGGAAGCTTCTGGTCCTGGATCCCGACTTTGGTCCCTGAGCTGCAGGGCAAGGAGCACTGTGCGCTCCGGAGCGCGGGCTCTGTGACCTCCCCTTGACCGCTCTGAGTCGCAGTGTCTCCACCTATAAATGCACACATTCCCACCGCTTTCCCTAGGAGAGTTTGAGGAGCCGGTGTGTAAGTGCTTTGTGAACTGTGAACGGCTCTACAGAAACTGCCCTTTATTTATCCAATGTTTACGTATTTATTGTTTGTTCAGTGACACAGAGGCAGGGACAGAACCTTCCACACACTCCGGTTCACTCCCCAGATGGCCACAACAGCTGGTGCTGGGCCTTGCTGAAGCCAGGAGCCCGGAACTCCAGCCAGCTCTCCCACATGAGTGGCAGGGGCCCAAGCACGTGGGCCGTCTTCTGCTGCTTTC